>NC_085139.1:220077084-220281765 GCF_024139115.2 Armigeres subalbatus
CGAATAAGAGTAGCCGATTATTTCGGAGAAGCAAAACAATCACGCCATAGTCTGGTTAGCGCAGGGCCAGGATACTGTGAAGGGTGCCCTGGTGCTCTACAGGCTCCGTTGGCGGTTAGGTTCTTTTAGACCCCTAACCATTCATTCGTAGGCACGGTAAGCATAAAGCCGCACACCAAGAATTTGGGGTCACCTGATGGTGGACTTTACCACCGAACAGTAATCCGTAGCGTTATTCTAGCTACAACTGTGCCGACACCTACACAGCCTATCTGTTGGCTGTTCGGGAGAGAAGTGATTGACTTTACGTCAACTCTCAATGTGGCTGAATAAATGATTGAATTTGAGTACTGCAATCAGCGTAAATGAGCTTTTGATTGCTGTACTCAAATTAATTCATGAAAAAATGTTAACTAGGTCCTGTTAAGTTAAGTGGAGACATTCATTGCTATCATCTCCTCCAAAGTGCGTATGTCTGCTATCAGGGCAACTTTGGCGGCGCCAAACGATTAATTTTGTATTGAAAAAATCTTGGATCTCGGATCAACCTTCCCTTGTTTAAAAAATTAGCATGGGTAATGTTTTAACTTTTAACATTATTATTTATTATTTAACTGTGACTAAGCAGTGGCCTGTGCGGCGATAAGAGTCTTCCATTCGGCTCGGTCCACATACACGTCGCCAACCACGCAGTCCTGGAGGGTCCGCAAGTCATCTTCCACCCGATCGATCCACCTGCCTGCTGCGCACCTCGCCTTCAGTGCCCGTCGGATCGTTGTCGAGAAACCTTTCACCGGTTACTGTCCGACATTCTGGCTACGTGCCCGCCCATCGCAGTCGTCCGATTTTCACGGTGTGAACGATGGATGGTTCTCCCAACAGCTGATGCAATTGTGTTCATTCGCCCCTCCACGTACCAATCCGCCATCTGCACCCCACCAGATGGTACGCAGCACTTTCCTTTCGAAAAACCTGCGCGTTGGTCCTCCACGAGCATCGTCCAGGTCTCGTGTCCGTAGAGGACTACCGGCATTAGCGTTTTGTAGAGTCAGTTTGGTACGAGCGGCGAACTCTTTCGATCGGAGCGTCTTGCGAGTCCAAAGTACGTACGATTTCAGCCACTATGCGTCTCCGAATTTCTGCTGGTGTGGCTTTTCGCAGTCACCAGTGAGCCCGGCACAACAATTCTACTCACCTCGATTTCGTCACCACCGATGCAAACTCGCGGTGGTGGCTACATTTTTCTTGAACCTCTGCCTATCATGTACTTCGTCTTCGACGTGTTGATGACTAGTCCGATCCGCTTAGCTTCCTCTTAGTCTGATGTAGGCTTCTCCATCTTCTCAAAGTTACGTGCCATATATCTATGTCGTCGGCGAAACCAAATAGCTGGAGACTTATTGAAAATGTACCACTCGTTAATCCTCGCTCTTCGTATTACCCCTTCCAAAGCGATGTTGAATAGCAACACGAAAGACCATCACCTTGCGTAACCTCTGCGGGTTTCGAGACCGAGAATGCCCCCGTAAACTCGAACTACGCCATCACCCGATCCATCGTCGCTTTGATCAACGTGCTCGCTTATCCGAAACCGTGTTCGTGCATTAGCGCCATAGTTGGTCCGATCGATTGTATCATATGCGGCTTTGAAGTCGATGAATAGATGATGGGCACGTTGTATTCGCGGCATTTCTGCAATCTGGCGAATGGCGAACACCTGGTCTGTGGTGGAGGTTCGCCCATAAACCTGCCGGTACTGCCCCACGAACTCCCTTGCAGTTGGTGCCAGTCGACGGCATAAAATTTGGGAGAGTACTGATGGGGCGCGCGTTAAACGGATTGCGCGGTAGTTGCTCAATCCAGCTTATCGCCCTTTTGTGATAACACGACACCTTCCATCCACTCCTGCAAAACTCCTCCTCCCAAATCTTGTAAGTGACCCAGTGCAGCGCTTCGCTGTGCCTCACCACCGTGTTTAAATAGCTCTCCGGTAGTTGGTCAACCCCAGGACTGTTGTTCTTCAGCCGGCCAATCTCTCCGGATTTCCTGAGATCCGGAGCGGTAAATTACTGTCCGCGCGCGTTCTCCCGTCCATCACCATACCGCCATCTTCGTCTGCCCATCGCCATTCAGGTGTTCTTCGTAGTGCTGCCGCCACCTTTGATCCCTCACGCCTGTTCGTAAGAAGGTTCCCGTTTGTCCACACATATCAGGCTGCGGAATGGCCTACGTGAACGGTTTAACTTCTCATAGAACTTTCGCTGTTATTGAGTGCGTTGCTGTCTAGTCTCTTCCGGTCTCGATCTTCCTGCTGGCGCTTTTCTCCGGAAAATCGAGTTTGTCTGTTCCGCGCCTGTTTATCGTGCCTCGTTCGCCCGGTGTTGCAGCAATCGCCATGCTGCATTCTTCTCTTCCACCAACTGCTCCATTCGCCGTCTCATACAGTCGTTTCTTCTGATCCGGGGCACCGTGCCGGCGGTGGTGCGGTGCTGCAATGGCGGATCGAATATCTCTCTCCAGCCATCTTCAGAGACCTGCGTTAGTGCTCTTCCGTTGGAAAGCACTTCCAGTGCTGCGCGCGTTTGGGCTAGTTCACCATCTTGTAGCCGCCAATGTTGTCAGGCGCTGACTTCGACGCGTGTTGTACACGTCGAGAGTTTTGAGTGCAGGAGCTACTGCAACGAGGTAGTGGTCGGATTCAATATTCGCACTGCGGTAAGTGCGGACGTTCGTGATGTCGAGAAGAATTTACCGTCGATTAGAACGTCGTCGATTTGGTTTTCCGTTTCTGGTTAGGTGATCTCCATGTGGGCCTTGTGGATATTTTGCGGGGAAGAAGGTGCTTCGACTACCATTCCGCGGGAGGCTGCAGTTTGCATCGTTGGCGTTGTCATTCCGATACGGTGTCGACTATCCGGTCCGATGACGGTTCATGCATTCTCCCTTCCTACCTGTGCGTTCATGTCAATGATGACGATTTAACGTCCGCAGTGGGCATCCATATGTCGTTCGTCCAGCTCGTGAACGCTTCTTCTCGTCGTCGGGTCTCCTTCTGGCAGTGCACGCTGATGATGCTAGTTGAAGAAACGGCTTTAACCAGCTTGCAATCCTTGCGTTGATTGGCCACCCAATCACGCGTTGGCGCATTCCCAGCACTATGAAGCTCGGTTCCCAGCTCGTTGGTGGTGCCACAGCTTTGCAGTAAGGTAGCCGCTCGATGCCCTTTTCCACACTTTCTGTCCTGTCCAGCAAATCTCCTGCAGCGCCACGACGTCGAAGTTTGCGGGATAATTCATCGTAGATCATCCTGTCGCAACCTGCGAAACCCAGCGACTGCAATTCCATGTTCCAAGCTTCCAATCGTGATCCTGTATTGTCGCCTAGGTCTGCTGATTATATCGATGTCGCATTATCTCTTATATTGTTCGTAGATTGGTTTTCTAGGCGGCTTATTGGCTAGCGTAAAACCTCCTGTCTCGTCGGAGGCCGTCGTGTCAGGCTGTTAGCGTCCCACCAACACTTCAGGACTTGGGCTTCAGAGTGCTTTGAGCGGCACACGGTCGCTTTAGGTGGGGGCCACTTGCGGATACATGCAGCTTTTTATAGAGGTTAACAGGGCCCCTGTCAAACCCCACCACATCCTAGGCAAGCCCCACAACCTCAGCAGATGGCTGGGAGGGATCAAGCCCTGACAATAGTCCCTGCTGCCCTTGAACTTTTAACTTTAATTTAACTTTGGATCTATGAGTTTGATCATAGGTATTGATATTGAAAATGACAACTTTCATACTGTGTAGACATTAGCAATTTGTTTTATTCAAAACTTCAGGAAATAAACTAATAATTCATGCATAATTAGAATTGCTCTGTTTCTAATATTAGGCCCTTATTTACTCAAAGGGCATTTATAGATTTCTTATTGATGATAAGTATTTTATATTTAAAAATTCTATTAATAAAATTTTCTGACTTTGGCCAAAGTGTGCTACAATTTTAGGGAACTGTCCGTTTTCCAAACTAAGAAATACAGCACCAATTTGTTGCTGTTTTTTATACTATACGCTATGCAACAAAATCACAATAATAATAAACAAGTCAGGAGCAGTAACCTACCATCAAAGGAGGTATCTGCTAACACAAGTACATTATTTAATGTTTCGATTCCAAACTACGAGTCTACGTCTTTAATAATATAATTTGATAATATAATTTCTCCGAAAAATTTTCAATATAAGTTTAATAATATATAATTCTCCGAAAGCAATACGTAAATCAAACGAAGCACATCGATATGGAACGATCGCGATAAATAAACTATCTTTTGGACAACTGATGACAAAATCGGACGCATATAGATGGCAAAACGTATCTAACTGTAGCCATTGCACTCAAGGAAAATACAAACTCATCGTATTCAACACACCACGGCTAATCAGTTGCAGAAAAGATCCGTCGCTGAAAGGAATGAATTTCAAGGCATACATACGCCGCCAAGAGAGGCTTTTTGTTTTCGGTATCAGGGTCCCGATCGACATGGACGCATGAAAGACATCCGTGAGAGTATCGATCAGTACGTGCCCAATCACCAACATCAACTATGTTGCATCGCTATGAAGGAGAGAAAGGAAAATTCCAACGAACAGGATCGGAATTATTTTTCAGCCCGCAATTGAAGTCAGCTCCCACGAGAAGTGCGCATTTTTGCTGCGTTAACACCGTCCGTCCTTTTGTCAACCGATGACCGGTACTTTGCAACAACTGTCTGAGGTACAACCACCGCACGAGAGAAACTGCAGATCAAAACAACGAATTGCTTCAACTGTGCCCGCAATGCACGAAGATTCGGAAACAGGGGATTGCCAGAAACCAAGAGGATAACTTCTGCAAGGTCGGAACATCGAACCACGGACATGGACTGACCGGAAAGAATCCATGGCAACGGAACATAAAAACTATTATGGCTTTGAACAACATTAACGCTTACTACCTGGAGGCCAAGCAGCAACACCCCAACTTCACTCAGAATCGGTATGATATTTCTAATGAACGAAGAGGGATTTCCCAACTCTTCCACAGACACTACTCCGAAATGGCTTCCGGTGATTACTCAGCCAAACCTGGATACAGAAAACACAAACCACAAGGACAGAAACGATCGATTGAAGATATAGTCATCGCCGGATCAGGTTGGAAGTGTTCGCGAACAAGCGGAAGAAGTCATCTGGTGAACCAACGAACAAGCTGGGAAATCGCACTTTTAGCAAATTCCGTGTCACCAGATTATGAACGATGGGCTCAAAAATGACCGAACAACGTGCACAAAGAAATTAATGATCAAGCTTATGGCGCAGGAAGCAGAGTACGAGCGGCAGCATAACGCCCGTCCATAGCATTGGGCGCGGAGTTCACATCCAAAATCCAGATCACGTACAGGGGAGCAAACGCAGGGGATGAGAAGGAACCATGTAAAACAGTAAGTTCAATGTCAGACACATCAATCAGATTTTCTAAATTAATATCCAAAAGTCTTGAAACACAAGGAAGAACTTACCACGAGGTGTTAGTTAAGGGAAGACTATGATATAGCGCTTATATCAGAGTGCTGGGTAAGGTAGAGTGAAGTAAGTAGGAGTAGAGTAGTAGAGCTGAAACTTGAACAAACCAAATATAAAAATACCAGGGTATTTCACTTTCTTTTAATTCCAGGGGTGACTGTGGATATGGAGGGTGCAGGAGTAGTGATGATGAAAGGAAAATAAAAGTCCAGAACCGGTGAGTTACCCGTTTTTCCCGAAAATACGGGTGACAGGATTTGTCACCTGCTCCGATCGAACGCATGCGACAAGGATTATTAAATGCGTACACCTCCAGGAATAGTTATTGAACCCCCCCAACCCCTTATAAAGGAGTTATGGTTATCTTCATTTGTACAACCCATTACACAAAACAACGAACGATAGAGTAGTGAACCAAAAGCAATAACATTAAATCCACCCAGAGCATGTACTGGTACAACCAGATCTTTCTGCAATAACCAACAAATAAATATTTCCTATAGTGTCTGGTCACCTTGATATAGTTGCTATAATGATCCTCAGGTTGATAGAGCTACCTATAACTTTCCTGAAGTAACACTCATTCTCTCGTTAACCAAAACTGACCACCAGTACATTTGCGCGCATACAAGAGCACTTTTACCCTGACAGGAATAAAACCACCGAACTGCTTTGAAAGCGATACTCACACCAAGTGGTCAGAAGTCGCAACGACCAGTGATTTGCCAGTGAAGTTAAAAATACGGCAATATAAAGCAATAAAATCTATGTGGTTTTGAACTTGAAGTGCAACGAAGGTAGAGGTTTGAGCCTAAAAGAAACGCCAGAGTGTTTATTATAATAGTTGATTGGCTTTATTCTGGGACGTATATCTTCCAACAAGTGGATAGCCGAGGATTGGTGAATTCCATTTTTTGTTCTATTGTTGCTGTTCACAAGATGGGCGCACGCTTAGGAGTGATCAGGTGGTAAAAATGAGAATCGGTTGAGAATTTAAAGTGTCTATCAAATCTATAGCGAATGATAGAGGAAAAATTCAAATGGAAGACTTTGATTGGCCTCGTTCATTCCGTCTAGGCCTATTTGTTTCACCAACATTGAGTCGCACTTTAATACAGTGGTGGTGACCAATGTATCGCATGCACATCTCGTCAGAAGCTATTCCGTGGTCAAAGGAATGGATGCCGCCACGAATAGCATCATTGCCAAGCGGAGGATCGCTTTGTCTGTGGAGCTATCCAGACAGCCTCAAGCATCTTCAACCGCCGCTTGGGATACACGGTACACTGACACACTTCCACACTAGGATTAAAGAGCACTGTAGGTTAGGAATATGCAGAGTAGGAGTAAGTAGAACATTTTTTTATTATTTATTCTAAATCTCATTTTCTTATTAAACTATTATATATGAAATTGGAACTCTTTCTTTTGTTATATTTGGGAGATTCGGAGGAGACTTTCGGCGTTTTTATATGATTTCTAAGCTAAATCGCGAACCTGGTCAATTGGTTTGATGGGAAGGTGATTATTTCTATCAAGCGATTTAATCTTTCGAATTCTATCATTGTCTCATGCCCAGCTGGATGACAAGGTCGTCATATTATTACAGAAGATATTTTGGTCGTTTCGATGTATATGGCGCCGAATATTTCAGTTTCGGATTTTTGAGAGTTAGATGAAAGAGATTCTGCAAAAAAAACTGTTAGGTTCAAAGAAAGTTATAATAGGTGGCGACTTCAATGCACCACCACTATTCGTGGGATCCTTTTGCATCAGGATGGAAAGGGTGCGATATTATTTGATCTGGTGATTGACGAATACTTTTGTAACTAATGAATACGGTCAACCTACTTTCATCCCAGTTGAAGTCAATAAGACCCCTCGGCTATCGATCTGCTTCTTGTGTCATCATCCTTGTTACTCGACACGAAGATGGATGTTCTGGATTATGGGTAGGCAGTCATCACTTGGCCTTAGAAACTGTGGTCCAGCTAACCAAGAGCAGAGCAAACGCAGTTTTTTGTTAATAAAAGAAAAGTCTTTGATGGAATGAAAAAACATTAGAGGTGATACGGTAGCAACCATTGTTGATCTGCAAAGGGCGACGAAAAAGATTCTTAAAGGATCTAAACAAAAGAACAAGCATTCACCCCAAGTTCTGGTGGACTGCTGAAGTCGAACAGGCGTGGGAAGACAAAGAGAGTGGCTAGGCGACTGTACCGCACAACCGGAAGTATCGAGGCGCTTTTGGACTACAAAAGGAAGGGCGGCCGTATTCATCAAAATGAAGAAAAGAGTCGTCGAAGGCAAAATTCCAGAATTTTATTTCTAGCATAGACCCACAAACACTGGCTTCCATTGTGTGGGAACAATTAAGAAGACTTACAGGAGGAAAAAGGAAGGTCCAAAACGTGTTGGTTCATGCTGACAACAATTTGGTAAACGAATTCCTCCAAAAATTTTTTTTTTCAGAGCCCTACCAGGACGATACTCCTGCTCGTACAGCGAATTACGATGTACTAACAGTGGAGTTTTGGCAAAGTCTACTAGCAAAGAAAACCAAGGGAAAAGTCCGGATCTCAGCTCAAGGACCCGACGGAATATCATATCGCATGCTACGAATATGGAAACGAAACGGTTAGAGACAACGTAATCCGAAACTTAAATAGGATTTGGAGAACAAATCGAATACCAACCGACCTAAAAACAATAAAAGTTATTGCCATTCCAAAACCGGGTAAAAATCCTGAAACGGTTGAGGGATTTCATTGATCAACTGTGGACTAAAAATCTTGAATGCAGCGGTTCTTCAACAATTGGAAGATGTCATTGGACAGAAAAGGCATTTTACCCGACATGTCTTTCGGCTTCAGGAAACAGATGTCAACCATAATGTACCGGCCAGTGACTAGGACCAGTCACGACACATAACATGCTTGGAAGTTGTCACAAACAAGATAGCTCAAATTAAAAGCCGAAATCGAGTCGCAGCTGTTGTATTCGATGACCTTTCAAACGCTTTCAACTGCGTCAAAGTGGATAAATTGGAAGAAATACTTTTCAAGCTAAGCATACCACCGGAAATCATTAGCTGGTTTGTATCTTTTTAAAAACAGGAAGATCAAAAACAGATCAAACAGAATTCAAATCCAAGTCAATGGCGAAACGCAACACTAGGTTTTGTTAGCCAAGGCTTGCCACAAGGAGATGTGTGTTCCCCTACATTATTTAATGTGTACACTGCAGTTCTTCACGAGATAAAGGTTGAAGGGGTCATGCTCGTTCAGTACATGACGATTTTGCGATGATAGTCGAAGGCGGCACTAGAGACCAAGTAGTGGCCAGAGAAAAGATTTTTTGGAAAGTTTAAACACACGGCGGAGGAACTCAATCTAACGGTGAACCAGCAAAAAACGAAGGCGATGTGTTTTATCAACAGTTCGAAGGAGTTAAACATCCACATTGGAAATATAAAACTAGAGACCGTTCGGACACACACAAGTACCTAGGATTGATTTTGGACAGATCTCTTCAATATGGTGCACATATAAAGTTTAGTTCGAAGACTGACAGAAAGACAAAACATGATTAAGGTAATCAGCGGCATAAAGTATGGCGCACATCCGCGAACATTAAGAATGAAAGCTTATACCGCCCTTTTCAGAAGCTGTGTAGATTACGGTTCCACCATATACGGTTCTGCTTGTAAATCAATTTGGGAAAAATCGACGTTCTAAATAATCAGTGTCTCCGGAGAGTTACCGGGTGCGAAAACAACACCGATAAATACGCTGTACGCATTAGCAGCTCAACGCCCATTAGATTTTGGCGCCTGAGAAACGCCGGTAAACAGTTGGCGAAACACTACCATAGAAACCCCGCTGTAAAAATTCAACTAGATTCCATCGCAGAACAAGATTTGACACCGGAAAATAATAAATTACCTTTTATCATATAAGTAGCCCTAGAACATAGCGTGATTCTGCAAGCAGCAACATCATCCGTCATCAGCAAAAGTCTCTGGGAGAAGTCCAGATTGTAACGGAGCTACCGGACGGACATTGGAAAAAGAAACGATCAACGACAAAGTTTTGAAACAGCTAACACTTTCATTATTACATAGAAAATACGCTGGAAAGAATCATATACGCACTGATGCTTCCAGGAATTTGGAATCCTGCGGTATCAGGATATTCGATGCAGCAACGAACTTCCGTTTGAGTCTGAAGTTATACAATTACATGTGCATCATGTCTGCAGAACTGTGGGCAATTTATGTAGCTCTCAATACGTATTGCGCAACGATATTCACAATGCAGTCATTATGACAGACTCCATTTCTGGATTGGAATTTATCAGGTCGAAAATCAATCAGCGATACCGTGATGAAATTATTGAAAGGTTGCTTAATATGGCCGCAGATTCACACACTATCTTGCAGTGGATTCCTGGATACACAGAGTCGTGGGAAACAGAAACCGCTGATCAGTTGGCAGAATCTGGTCTAGACGAGCAATACATCTGTAATACCGAAATGTTTATTCATGACGTGGAAACTATTTTCTCTGCTTGGAAGATGAGAATGCACAACAATGGTACCTTGAATACGCCGCCGTAGAAGGAAAAGGCCGCAATTTTTCCAACATCAGAACACGATCCCGCTAAAACCCTGGTATTCCGGAACCACAGCTCACAAACTCCAGAAACGCGCACTCTGGAATCGTCTTCTTGCTGGACACGACTATTCTGCCTACCCAGTCAACACAAGATCGTATATGATGTCACATAAGATGCTAAAGTGGAGGCCATATGGGTACTTCGCCATACAATATGTGCGTATATCGCCTCCACTTTAGCATCTTATGTTGCATCATATACGATTTTGTGTTGACTGGGTACTGGCTAGCTAAAATGAAAATACGATCAACATGTTTATGCGAAAACTGTGAAAACTATGCACAAACGAGAACCAAATACCAACTAGACAAATTCGATAATATTTATCAACTGTTTGCCACCAATGAAACAACACTCCTTCGAATAACTGCAAGTCATTTAACTGCAATGCTTTTTAACTGCAATTCGATAGTTGCAACAGTTTTGCAGGTTATCGGACAGCTAAACTTCAAACTGATGTCAAACTCAATGACAGCTGCATTGCGCTGCACATTTAGATGCACTGACACTGCATCTGACGTCGATTGACAACCGTTTGACGTCTAGAATGCGTTGAAGTTATCGAACGGCATTCGTTAACTGAAAGTAAAACATTTTGCAGTTATCGAACGGCTACTATGGTTGCCTTCCTTCATGAGATAAACAAACAAATCTGACATCTAACATTGCCAACATTTACCTACCTGACCAACCGTGACAGTAAAGACGACGAAACTATAAACAAAACTTGACTGGCAATATAGCGCTCAAGCTGTGCCATCCAGCAGCTCACTGAACAAAGTGAGCACCAGAAAGAAGAAGAAGAAGAATAAGAACGACAATCTTCCAAAGATAATCTGTGAATCTTCCTCTATAGTTCACCTACCTGGATGTCTGGTTGGCAGCAGCGTCGATACACATATGCCTGATGTATTGTAAAGCTCCGCAATCGTCGGTCTTGGGCGATGATCGCTTTAGTTTCCCCGAACGTTCAGGGTCCCGAGGTCCGATTCCACCGCGTGTAGCCAGCGTATTCGTGACATTCCACAGAAGTTGCCAGCCCTATCTGGTTCAACTTGTTGAACATTTCTTCCTTCCGGCATTCACACTATGTGACCATTGCCCACTGGAGTCAGCCGTATTTTATACGATTCACAATATTTTCTTCTTTGTATACTTGATACAGCTCATGATTCAGCATCTTTGCCACACACCATTTTCTAGTTTCCCTCCGAGTATTGCACTTTTCGCTCGAAAACCCCAGCTCTCCGGTCCGTCTCATTTAACGTCCATGCTTCATGTCCATAAAGGGTCACTGGTAGAATCAGCCACTGTTCGCAGCAGAAGTACGTCTTTTCACTTCACGGGAATCGTCATTTGTCACATGTCACAAGCGTTCCAAGGTAAACAAATTCTTCAACAACTTCAAGCACATCCCCATCAATCACTACCTCAGCACCAACACACCACTAGGTCTTCCTCTATCTCTACCTGCCACCATGTACTTTGTTCTGGTAGAGTTAATGGTTAAGCCTATCCTCACCATCTCCCTCTTCAGTGGGACAAAAGCCTCCACTACTGCTCTGCGATCGATTCCAATAAGATCAATGTCGTCCACAAAGCCCAAGAGCATAAGCGACCGTGTGATGATAATGCCGTTCCTCTGCACGCCAGATGTCCTAATAGCGCCTTCGAGTGCAATGTTGAACAATAAATAAACCCTGCTTTAATCCGTCTAAGGTCACAAACGAGGTTGACACTTCGTCTGCAATCCGAATACTTGATTTCGAGCCATCCAGCGTTGCACGTATCAGTCTAATCAGTTTCGCCGGAAAACCATGTTCGGACATTATCTGCCACAGCTCATTTCTTTTCACTGAATCGTATGCTGCTTTGAAATCAATGAACAGATGGTGAGTCTGCAAGTTGTACTCCCGGAATTTATCAAGGATCATCCGCAGGCCAAACATCTGATCCGTCGTTGATCGGCCCTCACGAAAACCTGCCTGGTATTCGCCGACGAAGGACTCCTCAAGCGGTCTCAGTCTGTTAAACAGGATACGCGACAGGATTTTGTGGATCTGTAATTGGCACACTCTAGTCTGTGCCCTTTCTTATAGATTGGGCAAATGAGGCCATCCAACCAGCCGGCAAGCAGTTCTTCATCCTCCCATATTTTCTGGATAATGTGGTGGATTGATTGATGCAGCTGCTCACTTCCGTGTTTGAGAAGCTTGACCAGGATCTCGTCCTTGTCTGTCAGCAAATTCCCTCTCGGTTATTGCACATGGTGGACAC
The DNA here is from genome assembly GCF_024139115.2 of Armigeres subalbatus. Taxonomy (NCBI): domain Eukaryota; kingdom Metazoa; phylum Arthropoda; class Insecta; order Diptera; family Culicidae; genus Armigeres; species Armigeres subalbatus. Next base: position 220,089,594 of record NC_085139.1, read on the forward strand.
TGGCACAGTCTTATGCCGCTCGCCATTGCACTGTAAATTCTCATACAAATGGGCGGCCAAAAATATTTCTCGCGCTTAGTTTCATAGGGGCATAACTGTATTGATCGATTTCTTTTCATCGATTTTATATTTCGTTAATAACTCAATTGTTTCAAAAGCTACAACCGTGATTGTAAATTCTGGTGCAAGATACAAACATCCTTTATCACACCAAACAATTAAATCATCGACAAACTAGTGCAATTCGGTACAATAATGAAAAGAAAATATCGACGAAGAGAAATCGATCAATACAGTTTACGCTCCTATGAAACTAAGCGCGAGATTTTTCAGTAAAAACTGTTATTTAAGAACCTTTTTTTTACCCTTTAAGGGTCATCGTTAACTTCAAAAAATGTCACCCGCGTAATTGGAGGTTGAGAGGGGGTTGAGCATCGTCCGTGAAAGTGAATGGTCGCTAAAAATTAGATTCGCTGAAAGGTTTTAGTGCGATAAGCCGGAAAATGATACTTCCACTGGTCAGTTTAAGAAACCTTGACCGTCGTGGAAGTTGGTACGCAAGGCGGCATTGTTCTAGAGATAATTGGATTCTTCCTACTCTCGACGCGTACCACTCGTACTCATGAACTAGTTCCCAAGCACTCGTGCCCCACGTTGGGCGCCAATTATAACTGCTACCAACGACCATAGCTCTGTCGATGCGTTGGGGCTCTTTGGAGGACCTGCTGGCTGACGGTGACATACATGTTACCCGGGGATACCAACCACGAGATTTGGAATTTAGAAGGTTTGGACTAGCAACCCTATAACCCAGAGACCGAAGGAGTGAAAAAGTGTCGAATTGGCAATGTATGAAAATACATGAAATCACGAAAATAATACTGGCAGCACTTGAACTTTTTGCTAACTTCTTATGAATGCAAAAAGCAAACAAGTTGAATTGGAACCGCTTTTGACAATTCGATTGGAAACAATATGGCGTCTTCGCCGATCTCTTATTCTAGTATTTCTAGTTTCGACTTGCGGTGTACGGCCGACTGGGCCGTTTGATAAGCACGTGTTGCTTGACTGGGCCTTGCTAGTTTATGGTGCTTTTTGGACTCGACGACCACCATAGTTCTGGAAGCACGAGTTGTTTACTTGACCAGGATGTCTGGAGCCCTTCTTCCTTTCGTCCGCGTGGATAGTCTGTTGTGGTTGGACGAGATACTTCTCCGGTTGATCTTTTAGGATTATCAATAAAAGCATCATTGGAAATCAGTTGAATTTTTCGCGAATTTTGTAATATTAATTATAGCACGAATGAGCGATAAACTTAGTCAACAATTTCTATTGCATTTCATGCATAATCTGTGCACATTGAGGTTGGAAAGCTAATCCCATGCCCCAACTATTGGTTCCCTGTGCAATTTCGATTATTCTGGTCAATCACGGAGTAGCAACTACGAATTGTGCGGTTATCAAGCTCAAGCTCAAGCTCAATTTTTATTGCAATTCATGCGCGAGTTAACGCCAGTGCCAGCCGTACTTAGCAGATTCCAACGACGGTGCCACCTTCGACAGCAACTCAGGCAACAACAACGAGCTACATCAGCAATCTATCGATCGGCAACGAGTTAGATCGATCGGGCTTTGGAGATGGAGCTGCGTTGGCATTTTCGAATAATTGAATTGTACTTGTAACGATAGTGTAATAAATCAGTCTTTAGTAGGCAGCAAAGGTGTGAAGACCCTTTTTTACAAATATTTCCCGAGATCTAAAAGTTTAACTCACGCAGTGCTTTTAATCGCCTTTGAAAAATGCATCACACCAGCTGGGGTCATGCCTCCCTACACCGAGACTCTAGTTACGCCTATAGTCATCTAAAAGCAAATTATAATCCTTCCATACTCTTCCGACCATTACTCATAAGTATTAACAAGATATTAACAATAGTAAGAACTAGAGCACAGTGTGGTAGATCTTACTCCGTAATGCACCAAGAAATGATGTCTACCCAGCATTACAGGCTCCGTTTACTGCCTGGTTCTCCCAAACACATGTTACGCGATAGTCGCGACGCGATTCTATCGCTTTGCGACAACGATTCTGTCGCCGTTGGTAAGCTTATTTTTCAGGGACAATGACGACCGGCGGTTGATCAAAGGGTACAGTAGTTTCAACAAAACGTTACACTTTGTTACCGTTTTGTCAACCTGTTGCATGAAAATAAGCTTGCTGTCGAGGATCAAGCCAAGGTTGTCGGCCTCATTGGCCCATTCCACAGTCGTGCCATTGAGGATGATTTTACAGTCCCCAGGAAACATGTCTAGGGGATTTGGAGTGGGGGAATATGATGACCTGGGTCTTCGCCGCGTTGATACAGATCTTCCAGCTGGTGAGGTACTCTGTCAGGGCATCCAGGCCTCGTTGGAGTTTTGCCACTAGCGCTCTGATCACTCTACCGTTGTAGACGATGGATGTGTCATCTGCGAACAGAGACAGAATGCCGCCTTCTGGAGGTTCTGGCATGTCGAAGGTGAACAGATTGAAAAGCAGGGGCCCGAGGATACTGCCCTGGGGGACGCCTGCGACGATGTTGTGCGCATTGGAACTCGCTCCGCTGATTGAGACCCGGAATGTCCTTGCCGACAGGTAATTGTTGATGATTTTCACCAGGTGGCTAGGAAGATTCTAGCAATGTAGTTTGTACACCAAGCCATCATGGCATACATTGTCGAACGCCTTGCCGACATCGAGTATGGCCATGGCGGATGCTTTTGAGACAAACTTGTTCCGTCTGAGGACGTTTGTAACTCGAGTCAGTTGGTGTACAGTTGACCGACCGCGTCGGAAACCAAACTGTTCCTCGAGCAAGATGTTGAGATTTTCGGCAGACTCAAGTAACCGGTGATGAATAGCTTTTTCGAATAGCTTGGATAACCCTGAAAGAAGGCTGAGACACTGATTAAAGATCAGCGAGAGGTGCTCAAAGAACGGAGCACTCATGTGTTTGAGCTCGAGATTTAGGATGCTATCGAAGCCTGGGGCCTTCATGTTCTTCGATGATTTGATATAGGCCGTCAATTCGCCAGCTGAGATCTCCAACTCCTCCGAGAAGTCGTTGGGAATCAAATGGATGTTGTTAGCATGCTCGTTGACGGCTGCTTCGTGTGGACTGGCGATGTTCTGCCCAAGATTGTGTGAGCTGACGAAGTGACGACCTATTTCAGCGACCTTCTCTGCAGGAGTTATCAAGCGATCCTTAGAGCCATTATTGTCTAGTGGGATCAAAGGTGGAATGGGGTGGAAAATTAGTATTTTGGTCATTTTCCAGAACGGCTTAGCATAATCTGGGAGAATGCGGATCTTATTTGAGAAATCGATATTTTTTAGGTCCACCATTCTGGCCTGGATAATTTTTGTGATTCGATTGCAGCGTGCCTTAAGTTCAGAGTTAAGTTAAGACCTGGTCGAAGCAGGTTTTGCAGCCGCGCAGCCGAGTGGCGAGCTGCGCGAAGATGCGCATCAGTTGCTCCGGAGTGTACAGCGGGGCAGATTTTTCCGGTGGGACGGTTTCGTTCTCCGACTGCCTTCTTCCGGATTTCCAGGAACTCGGCTCTCTTTGGGCAGCCCTTTGTGGTGGCCCGATGTTTGTCGCCACAGTTAGCGCACTTGGGATCGGTCGCACTCGTCAGTCGGATGAGGTTCGCCACACTTGTTGCAGCGCGGCTGCATGCGGGAGTTCCTGGTGCCATGTCCGAAATTAAAGCAGTTGGTGCATTGCGTGACATCGCGGTGCACTGGTCTATATCGCTCCCAGTCAACGACGGTGTAATTTATAACGCCAACCAGCTTCAGGTCCTTCCAGGTAGTGGAGCCGTGCTCCATATGGATCAGATAAAGCTTGTCGCGATATCTCCTCGCCTTGTCGTGACGAGCGATCTTGTGCACGGCCACTGGCTTCAGTCCGCAACTTTCAAGCTCTGCTTGGAGCTTTTCCTCTTTCATGTCGTGGAGTCCTCACAGCAAAGCTTTGAGCTGCTTCGTGCAGGGGTGGTCATGAGTGTAGTACTCATACTTGTGGACATCGAGGAACTCACGACGGATTGATGATGGTCCCTGCCGAAAAGTACATTTTAGCCCCGTAGCGATCAGCTGGCGAATTTTTGGGCGTAAATCCGGTGGATCGCCTTTCACAAACACGGGCGGGCTCCGGTTGCACCTGCGATTGCTGCTTCTTCCTCTTTTTTGGAGGATTGCCGGCGTCATCAAGCGGCAACGGCGAGAACACATTGCTCTGCAAAAGCTGCTTAGAGGGGTTACCCGCGCCTCCAAGAGCAGTGCGCTTAGGCACTTTTCCAGCGACCGAATCGGCCTACGAGTCTCCCATGACGGGTCCGGGAGAAAATAACGCTAACGCGACGAAGCGAAAACCTAAACAGCGAACGAACGAGAAAAAACACTTGGAAAAAATGCGCGAGCAAAAAACACGTCCGTACGTGCTGCTATCTCGAACTGGAATGATTGCGATGATGAGCAGCTGTCGAAAGAGTGTTCTCGCAGTATAACTTAAATAAAACTATGGTTAGACTGACCGACTGAACACCAGCACGATTTGACAGTTAACCCACGGGAAAATTGTCGAATTCGAGGGGTAAAATGACAAATGCGCTTCAGCCTTACTAAATCAAGATTTTTGTTAAAATTTGTTTGCTCCCAAATAAAGATGAAAAATCATAAGGGTTGCGTACAAGACACGACCGCCCGACGTAAAGTACGTAAAACAGTTTGGTGAAATGAAGAATCTAGTGTCAGTGCAAGAATACATATTTGCAGCAGCTCTCTACAATACGCGCTCGTTATTCTGCAACGAACGGCAACGTGATTCTGCTACGACTCGTACTTTGAACAAATTCGTCTCGCCTCAATATTCCTATGTTTAAAATGGTGGCCCTGAGAAGAAGCGATTTTTCCAATATCCCATACACCCAACCGGCGGTTGTAAGATTTTTCAACAATTTGTATAAGAATCTACCAAAACCTGTGTAAGAACTAAGCATAAGCGAAATTGCTAGATTTTCATACAAATATTGCATAAGAATCTAACAATTTTGTAAGTTTTTCTTGATTTTTTTTATATAAGAATCTAACAACTTCGCATATATCCAGTTCTTATACAGATTTTGGTAGATTCTTGTACAGAATTATTAGAAAATCTAACAATCGCCGGTTGGGTGTATGTATTTGGAATAAAATTTGCTCAACAACTCCGCCGATGCTTAGAGATGTCGTAAAATCTCGAATAATCGATTAGTAACTTATCGATTACTCTCGATTCTTGTCGATTAGTGAATTGATTCATCGTTGAGTAGTAATCGAATCAAAATTGGTCGATTATCGTAAAGAGGAATAAATTTATGGAAGGAAGCGAAATCGAATAGTTGGGGAAAAATCTCGATGAATCGATTACTCTCGATTCTTGTCGATTAGTGAATCGATTAATCGTTGGGAAGTAATCGATTTAAAAATTAATCGATTATCACAACAAATAATCGATTATCACAACAAATAATCGATTAATCGAAGTAATCGATTAATTTGCGACATCTCTACCGATGCTGGGACCGCTCTCCGCGATATTTCAAATGAAATGCCACGCGCGCGGGGGAAAGCAGTTTTCTTATAATCAATAAAGATGGCCCATTAGTCCCGCCTCTTTGTTGTCCGGTATGACTGCAAATATTGTGTACCCGTCACACACTCACCAAAGGGGCGTGACTACAGGTTTAACTTTATTGATTACAAGAAAGCAGCTCTTCCGCTCCGCGTGCGCGAGCCATTTCGTTCGAGATGTCGCGAAAAGCAGATCGTAGTCCCACCATCGGCTTCGGCGGAGCTGCTACCGGAAATTTCATTCGCATCGATGGTGTGGTTCATGCGGTCGTTCGCGCTCAGATTAAATTTTCTTGTCTGAAGTACTAATGATTGGCTACCATCAGAGAAAGTAGCTCTTAAGTCACAACTTGAGGCGAGATGATGGCAGATTGTTTTCCATCGGTAGCAGAATCACAAGCGCGCGTTATAAAAAGACGCTGCCGATAATTATTCGCGTGGATAGCAGTAACAGTCAAGTGAAATTTCCCATCAAGATTATAATTTTAGTAGGTAGTCTGCTACTTGTTTAAGGTTTTATTTCCATCCATGCGAATACATATTTGCAGCTTCTCCTTCTGACGCGCGCTCGGACCGGCAGTAATGCTATGATTCCGCTACCGATACCAAACAATTATGCTTTGTTCTATGAAAAAATTCGTCTTATATCAACTTTCTCAATCACTTATCAATCACTGAATCATTGTTCAAAATTAAATCCACAGCAAGAAGAGTAATTAAGTGCTAGACAAACATCATATAATTGAGCTCAGAATCACGCTAGAATATTTTACTGAAAAAATTTCTAGTTCCTAGCGGTTGCACTATAGACAAATTATTTCAACTTAACCTTCCTCCCAAACATAATGGTGGTTCTGAAAAGATCCGATTCATTCCCAATTATGTGTCTCACCAACAACAACTACTGGACTGCGCGACAGCCATCTGATGATTCGGCTTTACGCACACCGTTAATTGCCAGATCCAAAAATGCTGCTTGTAACATGGATGTAAAGATGTACTGCTGTTGCCACGACCGCCACCACGACCGCCACCACTATCGAACGAAAAATTTTCATCCGCACCACCACAGCCGTTGTCGCTGGAACCGCTTCTGGACGCATTGGTCCGCTTTCCATGAAATCCAGAATGAAAATGACGTGCGCACGCGAAACACGGGGCTTTTTATACACAGGAAAAACGAAGCAGTGGATCAAAAGGCCCGTACCTTACTGCAATCTGATGTCCGTGTTGGGGATTTATGAACGGGATTGATTATTTTTGAATTTTTCACCCGGTTTGGAAAGAAATAACATTTTAAATAGTTTGCCGTTGATAATGAATAGTTTTAATACAATTAGCAAATTGGTGGAAAGTTTCCGAATTTATTATTAACAAAATCTCGAAAATCCGTCGAAAGATAAAGTCGCCATTACCGTTTGAAATCTTACATGATTTCGTGACGGTCCCCAATTTGGAAATTTTCATTTTGCACCCTATATTCGAGGCTTCCCCTTAGACGTAGTTAACGTCAAAATGCGCGAACAAAAAACACGTCCGTACGTGCTGCTGTCTCGAACTGGAATGGGCAACGCGCGCGCGGGAGGGGGGGGGCTTTGTTGACCAAATTTTATGAAATTTGGCCACAATATTCTTTGATATGCAAAGAATGTTTAGGCCAAATTTGAGCATAATTGGGTTGGTTAGGGGTATATATGTTTTTACATTTCCTGAACCTGCATAAAAAACTGAGCCTAACCCCAATTTTTCAGAATTTTTGGAGCCCCGGAACTATTTTAAATTTTAATTTTTAAATTATATGGAAATAAAAATTTGTTCTTATGCTGCATGGGTCAACTGTCATTGTATGAATGTTAGTGCCATTATATCGATTGAAATGGCTTATTTTTTGCTGTATGAAAATGTAAATAAAAGGTTTACAAACAAAATAAAAATATATTAGAGATCAGCAAAGCATGCTCTTTATGTTAAACTATAAAAAACCTCATATTTTTCTTTGCTAAGCAACCCAATTAGTTACAGAAAACCCCCTGACAATAATAGAACAAAACCTGCAAAAGCCGTAATTTCAACTACTAACGATTGGCTACCATCAATGAAAGTAGCTCTTAAGTCACAACTTGGGGCGAGATAAATTTTGATCAAAGTAAAACTTAATTGCTTGGTGATAGCAGACTGTTTTCCGTCGGTAGTAGAATCACGAGAGCACGATTCAGAGAAAGACTTATAATTTTGGTAGATAGTCATCCATGCGAAAAACATTTTGCAGCTTCTCCGTTTGACGGCGCTAGTGATTCTACATACATACAGAAAACATACGATGATTCAACTCATCCATGAGTTTTTAGTGCTGAGCCACGCGCGCGCGGGAAAGCAGTTTACTTATAATCAATAAAGATGGCTCATTAGTCCCGCCTCGTTGTTGTCCGGTATGACTGCAAATATTGTGTACCCGTCACACACCCTCCAAAGGGGCGTGGCTACAGGTTCAACTTTATTGATTACAAGAAAGCAGCTCTTCTGCGCGAGCGAGCCATCTCGTTCGAGATGTCGCGGAGAGCAAACCGTGGTACCACCTTCGGCATCGGCGGAGCTCCTACCGGAAATTTTATTCCCGGCGATGTTGTGGGTCGCGCGGTCATCTTCATCAACATTAGCAGCGCTCAGATTAAATTTTCTTGTCTGAAATAGGGGAATGTCGGCTTTGGCAGGTTTTGTTCTATTATTGTCAGGGGGGTTTTTGTTGACCAAATTTTATGAAATTTGGCCACAATATTCTTTGATATGATATGATATATGATATGAAGTACTAACGATCGGCTACCATTAATGAAAGTGGCTCTAAGGAGGCACTACACACCGTGTTATTTTTCCTATCTTTTGTCTTTTTCTAACATTGTCACCTCGTAATTTTGTAACTGTAAATGTATCAGCATGTAGATTGCGAGTAAGCACGCGCCGATGATACTTTTTCAAAATCATTTTTGTTGTAGAAAAAAAATTAAGCATTAATGATAATCAATAGTATCAATAGAATTGGCAAATTGCTGGAGGGTTTCCGAATCGATGGATAAGCAAATGTCGAAAATAACATAAAGACGCTATTAGCGTTTGAAATCTATCCTAATTTTTGTTACAGTCTCGAATTTGGAAATTTCCGTTTTAAACCCTGTATCTCAGTCTTCCTCTTAGACGAAGTTTACGTCAAAAAATCTGTAGCAAACATCAATACTGACGCCATACAATTTTCTACAGTCATAATGCGAATCAATTGTTTGCATGGTCTCCTTCCGATACTTGCTTGGAATTCAACTACCGACGTTAGCGTTGCGCTTTGAATAAAGTTCATCTCGGAACCGATTTCTTTTCAATCATCAACAGGAAAAATAAAAATTAGAGTCTCATGGGAAAATTTCATGTTGTGCCGACAACATCCAAATCGTTGCAAACGCCACATTAGTGAATAAATTGCTGTAGCAATCTTCCGATGACAGCCTATGCTCGGACCGGCACTAATGCTATGATTCCGCTACCGATGCCAAACAATTATGCTTTGTTCTATGAAGAAAGTTCGTCTAATATCAACATTCTCAATCACTAAAATCATATAACTCCGAATTACGCTAGAAAATTTCACCGAAGAATTTTCCAGTTCCTAACAGTTGCACTTTAGGAAAATTATTTCAACTTCCGTGTTGGGGATTTATGAACGGAATTGAATTTTTCACCCGATTTGGAAAGAAATAACATTTTCAATAGTTTAACGTTGATAATCAATAGTATCAATAGAATTGGCAAATTGCTGGAGAGTTTCTGAATCGATTGATAAGCAAATGTCGAAAATCCATCGAAAGATAAAGACGCTATTAGCGTTTGAAATCTATCCTAATTTCGTGACGGTCTCGAATTTGGAAATTTCGGTTTTACACCCTGTATCTGAGTCTTCCCCTTAGACGTAGTTTACGTCAAAAGATTTTTACGCCTGAAAATAAAGGTGAGGTTAAAAAAATATGTGGCAACACTGGTCAGATCTCCGAGGCGTGCACACGCATCCACAGATAGCTGCTGTCATCCTATTTCGACCAGACCATTCCACAGAGTGGCCTCATTATTGGAGATCGAATCGATGCCATCAAAAACCGATATCAACCGAAATTCGAGAGCATAAACATAAACAGCATAAACATTACGGAAGAGCGGAGACGAAATCTTAGAACAAGCGTTGGACCGGAATCCAGTAGAACATTGTAGCAGAGCCAGACCCAGGAGCTCGTGGCGACGTTGCTTAATAAAGATAAAAAGACGGTTGACAGGAATCTAACCTGGGTGCAGGTCAAGGCTATAGCGAGCAGCCGCTAAGGATGGAGATCTTTTACGTTGGCCCCATTTACCTCTAGGGAAACCGTGAACGTTTGGAGAAATTGGAAGAACATCGCCCAAGACCGGCAATAATGAGGCTTTACAGTACGCCATGCATAAGTGTAACGACCGACGTTGTAGCCAACTACACTGAAAAAAAAATCCGTGGTAGAAACTACTATTTCGTAGAATACACTCTGTTTTCAAAACAACCATGGAATTTCAGTAAATTTTACCATGGTTTCAGACAAATTCATCACTGTTTCAGTTCAAGTGACAACATTCCGCAAGGGCCACAGTTGATTTTTACTGCGCGCATGGTAAAATCAAACGGGTTTGTTTTCTGCTGAAAATCGTCGGTGTATATTCTTAGAATAACCCTCGGAATGGTAGTTTCGACTGCGATATTTTTTTGCGTGTAGGTATCCAGGTATGTAATACGAATATTTGAGTTTGCTATTTTCAACCAAGCCTAATTTGATAACCAATCTTTCGGATGTTCTAGAACTTAAAATGATCAATGAAATTATCTTTAAAATAATTTTTATTAAAACAGTTCTTTAAAATAATTATCTCTGTCTCTTGCTCTCTGAATCGCGAATGCATAGCACACATTCGTTCACAACTGTTTTTGTTTTCTCTTCCTGCTTCGCTTATTGTGCTTTCACCACATCTTAAATATTGCGTTTTACCGTTCGGCCCCGCCTTCAATTGGGGCCGCCAGCATTGCTGCTTGATACTTTTTTTGCATCTTGATTGGTCTGTGTCGGAATATCAAAAACTCCGACTGCTTCCTTTTGATATGTTTCATAGTTGAGAGGAAAAGCAGGTCTACCCATATTTTGGTTCTCCCCTACACAAGTATGTATAAAAAAAAGAACATCTAATTATTTGTCTCTCACTACTTAGTTAGGCATTAGGGAAATCACTCACTTTCAGTTATTCAAGTAGAACGAACTCACGGGTAATGGTTAGTACTTTATAGTTACACAGAGACAGGACTGTCTCCAAATACATACTTCTATTTAACGGGGCACAGTGGCTTACCATTGACGATATTGCAGGGAATATTTTCTCCTCTCTGTTTGGACTGAGATTTACTAGTTTCGGTGCTCGATCCGTCTGCATCACGCATAGCGGAAAGGTTATGTTTCCTCTATTTTTGGACGGATATCTGGTCGATAACTCTGTTCGGTTGATTGAATCCATGATTTTTAGTTGACTTTCAGTGAAGGAATGTTTTATTCTTTTGAAAATATCACCACTTTCATACTCTAAATATGATTCAATATCAAGACAATGATCACTCTCGCTATCATTTCTACTCATACTTTCAGTTTCTCTTTCTCGCATTAAAAATTCTAAACCATTTAACAGATCTACATCTTTAGAAAACGATTTCTCCGCGAATGTGTATATTTGTGTATGTTTAGGGAGTGTTGATTGCAAATCAGTCATCAATTAAAGTTGCACATGTTATTTATTTCACAGTAAAAAAGCAACTCTTTTCAATTGTTAACTTTATCAATAACATTTTATCCTAAAACTGTGATGTTTTAAGATCTGTCGTTTTGCATTTGTCTTTTTTCCGTGGTTACTTTTCAGCACTGCTCTTCTACATTTGTTTTGCCTTTAAATGTATATAAATATCAATTTTAAAAAAATTAACGATACTACACTTAGATTGCCTATGTACAAACGTTTCATCAAAAAACATTTTCATTTACAAAGCCCGTTCACGCTCTTGCCCTTGTGTGCGCTTGTGCGGGATCCGTATGGGTGTTTCCTCGAGTGCTTGTTGCTATGTATAAATATGTATAAGGTCAACCTTTTCTGGAATGTTCGTATTTTTTGTTAGCATTCTGCGCACTTTTCCACATGAGCTTGGCTCCAATCAACAAAGTTTAAAATTCAATAAAAAAAAAGTCATAAATATTATCGTACGCTGTGGGCGTACCGTTTTCGTCCAGTGTATAGTGCGTTTGTGTGAGTGCGGGCGTGGCGTCGCTTGGTGTACGATTGATTCTCACTCTCTTTCTCTCTTTCAAATTTGTAGATGTGTATGTACTTGTGAATGTTTCCGTTTCGGTTGTTAAAGACTTGGATACCTTATCAGCACTCGGATTTGTCCTCCTCCACCAGCAGCTGGGTATCCTTGCCGGTGTCATGGGACGAAGGGCTCAGCTCCTTCGGGCGCAGATTCAGCTGCGGTGACGTACGATGCGTTATGCTACTTGGCGCCAGGATGGCCGACACCGGTTCCGTGAATGGGCCACTTACAGATTTACTGTTCTTGGCCTCCATGGGAACTTCGTAGATTCCTGGAAAGAATTTTTATATATTAGAAAAAAATGTTTTTCACTACACGTTGAGCTGTGTGACAAGCAAAAACGGAGTTTCTGGCGTCCCTGATTACAATCCACATGGTAAAGTAAATTTAAATGTTCTGCTTGAAAAAAAAGCATACACGCAGAAAAATATGACATAATTGAATTGAAAATATCATGTAGTAGAATCTACAATCATCGTATTTTTTAAATTAAACGACATTATTTTATTATTTCAATAAATCCGTATTTTTAAAACAAAAAAATTTCCAGTTGAAAACGATTTTGCTGTATCGATAATATTTCAATTTTCTACATGCATTGATTCAACTCTGCAAATTTGTAGAAACAACAAAAAAATATGTTTAACTAAAAATAATTGAGTTTTTGTTTCGGTGTGTATCGTTGCGTATATAGTTTCAACACCCGCCATTTTAAGTTTTTCAAACAATGTTTGCGGAAGCAAAATTGGAGCTGGAAATTGTAAGCATCGACGAAGAAACCGTAAAATTCGTCGAGCTGCTCGAGAGTTTTGGTTTATCAGTTGATACTATCAACGTAATTTTGGGTAAGTTGAATAGAACATGAAAGTTTGAAAATTTCACTTCGACGATTTTTTTTCTCAGCAAATCGATACACAGACGAAACGCTTAAGATCGTCGAGCGGAAAGAAGTGGAGGAGCTTATTCCTCAACCTTTCCTAGCGGAGAGGACCAAGTTTATTCACGCTCTTAACGGGTGGCGAAAGCAGCAGGTACATATATTAAATTTGTTATTTGTTATTTAATTATCGTAGGCAAATGTTAAAGTACAGGAAATTATTTTTCTAATTTTATGTTTTGCAGAATCTCCCACTGCTATCAGGAGTCAGTAACGAAGCAGAAAAGATTCCTGAACCTAAAAAGATATAACGCGGGAGAAGTGTACTGCCACGTATTTGATTACGTCTTCAGCAAAAGGTCGGGCGATTCTCGGAAAGTATGCTGTGAATCCGTTTCTATCTAGAACCGACAAGAAAGCCATCACACAGATCGTAGTGGACGAGTTTAAGGATCGCTTCTCAAAGTTGTCCTCATCTGAATTGGAGCAAAGGGCCGCAGAGTTGACAAAACTATTTCCCAGTGAGCCAAAGGTAAGAATAATGTTGATATTTGCTTTGAAAGGGGGTTGAAACAACTTTGCAACTCAACAGGATATTTGGTATCAATCGCCATGGGGTACTGACAGCACAGGCCGTAAGATCAAGCTAAGGAAACAAGCAAAAGGAAAACTGTACGACCGCAACATCAATTACAAGCTGACCTCCACAGATGAATCACACCTACCGACCGCGTCTGAATCCGGAGCATCCCATTCGGCAGCTGGGATAAGTGACGAACAAAGTAATTAATTATATATTGTTTAAAAGTAACCTGTTTTACAATTTTTTATCTTACGTTTTAGTTGCGGAGTACCAGCTGGTCAAAAAGTGGATTATTCACAATCAAGATGAGTGGGAAGAGCTCAAGGCTAAGTGGAAACAAACTTCAAAATTAAGAATCTACGAACTATCAAAGAACAGCCACAAAAGCACCGCCTCGGTCATATCGGATTATCCAGTTCTGCGTAACCACAAAGCATACCAACTTGTCCAAATCGACTTCCAGCAACGATATCCAGAGAAAGAGAAATTACTTTACGATCGTTGGGACCAATTCCTGTCGGGCGTTTTTCCTATTTTGGAGGTTGAAATAACTGATGCTGAAGGCAAGACTTTGCTTAATCTACTGAGAGATCAAGAAATAACGAATGGTATAATATAATCATTTATTAACACAATTTGAAACATAATCAAATATTCCCTTCTCTAGATGGCCGAGGTCTCATAACAGTTATGCTGCTAGCCCACATGTTACCATGTCCTGTGCTGACAACATCCCAAAAGCGACGCTGGAAGCCATCAATCGTGGAGTCGCGAGACAGCGTGATCGTTGCGATTAAAAGCTTAACTGACCTTCAGACGACCTTGGCTAAATACTTCAACTCATGTCGTGAAAAGGAATTAGAAACAACACCATTCATCGTAGTTCATGGAAGCGACCCGAAACGTCCCGAAGGGTTCTCGGTTTGGAACAACGTAGTTTCATACAAGCTACCAAACCTACAGAAAGCTTTCGACGTTTGCATCAAGCTATATAAATCTTACGACATCGAATTTCCTCGGCAATCTTCGCAGATATGGCCACGTACCTCTACGGTTTTGAAGCTCCGCCTGGTCTAACTGTCGTTGGTGCCCTCTGCTCTTCCATTCGTAACAATACAACGACAAAATGATTCGTTGTGTTGCACCACGATGCAAATGGACAAACAACTTACATCGGTTACATGATCACCTAAACAAATACCACGGAAATCTTCAAGTCTACGAATGTAATATTGGTGATTGTACCAGAAAATATAATGTAAAATATTCATTTTATCGCCACCTGAAAACACATTTTAATGAACCACCAAAAGCAGAAACAGTCCTAAACATCGAAAAATCCAGTAATAGTTCAAACGGTTTCGCTACAGCATATGCCGAAAATACACCTGATGATGTACATGAACAAACTGAGAATGGTTTCCTTTGTAATGAGCCTGCTGCAAGTAGTAATGTAAACCTAGAACCTCAACAAAACGCGCTATGCACTTCAAAATTGAATTCATTAATACAAGAAATAGAACTCCTTTCTCTAGATTTTGGCTTAAAATACTTAAACGCCAATACAATTCCACGAAAAGTTGTTTTCGATATTCAAAAAGATGTTAGATTGAAAATAATAGAGCCGTTTTCAGAGGCAATTAACATGATGGGTTTTCACGGCATGATAACAGATGAAGGGAAACAAATTTTAAGCCAAATGCTCTCGGCAGCAAATTTTGTAGAAACAGAGTATAAGTATCTCAACAGATTGAAAGAGCTTGATCTGTATGTTGACCCGAAAGAATTTGTTATAAGCGACGAGCTTCTTCCTGGTGTCGTACACAATGAGCAGATGATGGATAACGACCCAGTGACAGGTAGAGTAATAATTAATAATTAGTTGTCCAGTTTATTCATTATATGTACACTTTTACAGGTATTCTTCTGCCTTTGTCATTCACTTTGAGAAAGTACTTGGAATCCGAAGGAGTCATGGACACTTTAATTAATAGTATCATTCCATCTGATGATAACTATATTCGGAGTCTAATAGACGGGAGTGTTTGGAAAACAGAACAGCAGGTCTCGATTCGAAGCTTATAATTCCGTTGAACTTATTTTCGACGACTTCACTACTACCGATACAGTGTCACCTCACGTAGCACGTACCTCTATATGTGGAATTTATTGTTACATACCATGTCTACCTGCAAATGTTTTAACAAAATTAGAGAACATACTTGTTGTCGGTTATGTATTATCAGAAGATAGGAAAGAATATGACAATGAACGACTATTCATCAATCTCGTAAACACACTCATCGAACTAGAAACAGATGGCCTCGAAATCAATGTCAGAGGGAAAAAGTCACAGTGTATTTCATGTTGGGGAATATTACTGGAGACAATTTGGGACTTTCTGGTATACTTGACTTAGTAGAATCTGCACGAGCGAATTTTTACTGTCGGATGTGTAAACGAAATAGAGAACAGAGAGAAATGATACAATTGAACACCAGAGCTCTTTTAGGACTATACAAAATTATCAGGAGGATTTAATTTTAGATAACGTATCGATAACTGGTATTAAAAATAATAGTGTATTTAATCGCATACCATCTTTTCATATAGTTCTCAATGTTTACTTTGATTTAATGCATGACCTATGGGAGGGCATATGCATCTATGGATTAGGGCATTATTTGAATTACTTTATCAAAAGTAAAAACTATTCACATTAGAGGATTTAAATTACCGAAAGAACTTATTTGTTTTTGGAAACCATAACTCATCTAATATTCCCAATGACATTAAAGATATAAATGTTGCGAAAAGTAAAGTAAAAATGACTGCGAGTGAAATCAAAACTCTAGTTACATTTCTTCCGCTTATCATCGGTAATCTAGTGCCTGCCGAAGATCCAGTTTGGAATCATTTCTGCGTATTACTAAAAATATGCCATATTCTGATGCTACGGGAAATTTCACATGATCATTTGAATACCTTAAGAGAGCTCGTACAAACTCATCATACTCAATATATAACGCTTTTTAATGACAATCTTAAGCCAATCACAACTTAGCATCACAACTTAATTCACTACGCAACATTTATTAAGTGTTCTGGTACACCTCGCCATCAATGGACGATGAGAGGGGAGGCAAAACATAGAGAAGCCAAGCAGTATAGTAGAGTGAATAATAATAAAATCAACATTTGTAAATCACTCGGTATAAAGGCTAGTTTAAAATTTGCTTTCAATATTTTCAATAAACAGTTTATTCCTGCAACTGTTGACTTCAGCAAATCTAAATTTATGGTCAGCCAACTCAAAAATGATTTCACTTCACTTTTTAATGATAATTACAAAATTGACAGAACTGCAGTGAAATATGTTAATAAGTTTTTCAAACACGGATTTGAATTCACAAAGAATACCATTGTTTTAATACAACAGAAAGATCTGGCGAGTATTTATGAAATAGAAGACATAATACTGGATCAAGATGATAACGTAATTATGACATGTTATAACGTTCACTCCGTTGCTTTGATGAACATTTTCAATCTTATGAGATGTATAAAACAACGATCAAGACTGTAATTTCAGGTATAAACGATATGGAAATATGTGCCATTAATTTGCATAGGGTAGACGATAAGTTATATTTTAGATGTTGTAATTTAATGATAATAATAAATAATGTATAAATACATTATTTTACATTACTTTGAAAATTGAAAATGGAATATATCTCAATTACGAAATCAACAAAACCTTTTTTCTCCAATGCAAGAATATTATTTAAACCAAAGGATTTTTTTTTTTCCTAACTAAAATATATTATTGTTGAAACAACAATATGGTTTTGTTGTTACGAAACGGCAGATTTTTTTACAATAATGATTTTTATTTATTGAACTACTATGTAATATTTTTGAATCAACAATGCGGATTGTTGTTATTTGACAGCTAAATATTTCATGGCATGTTTAGAAACAATATTTTGTTTTGTTGAAATAGACGATCGAAATTTTTTGAATCAAAAATTATAGCCGGTAGGCCGTGAGTCTACAATAAATTTTGTTGAATCAATAACGAATTCTTTTGGAAATACAACTTATTTTTCTGCGTGTAGGATTGCCAATCTGGAGATGGCAAGTTCGATTAAAGTTGGAAAACAGAGAGATTTGTGCTAACGTAAGCACTGTATCGCGCGCAAACACACACACAGATACACACACACACTGACACACACACAGCAGGGGCAGCAGGGACTTTGTCCAAGGGCTTGACGACCCCTCCCCATGGCCACTGCGAGTTAGACCGGGACAATCGTCCCTAACCCCTAATCCCAAGGCGTCAAGCGACCCGTGCCGAGGGGATGCATGGCCAGGGGGGTGAAATAATAAGCTAGGCCTTTAACGGAGTCTGTGGGGTACCTGGGCACCCTCCACAGTAATTGTCCCTTACCGCGTCATGCTCTGGCTCTGGCGTGGTGGACCTCTTTTCCCGAGCAACTCGTGGGACCAAAATGGAAAACCAAGGCAATTCTTCAATTAGTGGTAGTAGTGTAGGCTACAACCCCTTCGCAAGAGGTGGGTTGTTCAGGTCTCCGCCTAGGAGGCCAGAGGCAATAGTCGGCAGCTCAGTGCGCAGCGCCAGCGTGGGTCACTCAACTTTCCTCTCGGCTAGAAAAACGCCGGTAGGGGTTATTGACGGCCCATGGCTTGTGGAGGCGATGAACCACATCGCGATGGGCTTTCGGCCTTCGAGGTGGCGACGGAACAGCTGGACGCCATCTTTGCGTCATCGAAGCATAATATCAGCAAGGACCTCAAGAGGAGCTTGCAGAAACTGGGAGAGGGCGGTCGGGACGGCCAAGTGTAAACCCGTGAAATCGGTGGAGTCGAGGTCTACCCAGACTGAGGCCCAAGGATTCGCGGACTCGGGCAAGGTCGAATCGACCGAAGGCGTGCCAGCGAAGACGGTGGTGCCAAAGTCTACCCAGACTGAGGCTCAAGTATTTGCGGGTACGTCGGGGGTGACTGCTCCAACGGAGCAGATACAAAAACGGGGGAGACAGTCTCCAGGAGATGAGCTCCCTAGGGGCCGCTCCAAAACGCGGAGGGTTACTACCCCGAACAAGGCTAGTGGGGCTGGGAAGCTGAACCCCGGCCAGGTACCTCCAAAACCGGGGGAGGAAGGACCTGGAAAGGTCCGTCCACCCAGGAAAGACGGTGGGTTACGGTAGGCTGAAAGTTCTCAGCCGCACCAGACCAGGGAAATAGAGGGGGATGACGCCTCCTGGACCCTGGTCAAGAACAAGAGGAAACCGAAGACGTCAAGGGCCGAAAAGACGGCCCAGGCGAATGAGGGTAGCAAAAAGTCTAGGGTAGGCGCCAATCGCTCCAGGGGCGATGCCCTAGTCATCACGGCGGACGAGGCTAGAGTACAGCGGATGTTTTGAAGGCGATGAGGAGTGACGTCAAGCTCGGTGAACTCGGCGCCGACGTACTCGGATGGGCGAGATGATACTCGAGCTGAAGCGGGGCGTCTCGCAAAAGGGCGCCCCCTACAAGAAGTTGGCGGAGGAGGTCCTAGGCGAGACGGTCAAGGTGAGGGCACTCACGACGGAGGTGAATCTAAGGGTTAAAGACCTGGACGAGATCACTGAAGTCGAAGAGCTCGTCACGGCACTGCGGCGACAGTGTGAAGTGGAGACGCCCACCGCAGCCGTTCGGCTACGGAAAGGTCCGGCAGGGACGCAGGTAGTATTGGTTCGGCTATCTGCAGCGGACGCCTCCAAGGTAGTCAAGTTAGGGAGCGTCAAGGTGGGATGGTCGGTATGCCCTGTGCGCATATACGAGCAACCCGAAGTTTGCTTCAAGTGCCTGGAACCGGGGCACAAGCAATGGGACTGCAAAGGCCCTGACAGAAGCAATCTCTGCCGACGCTGCGGATTGGAGGGACATAAGGCACAATGCTGCACGAACCCTCCCAATTGTTTGATTTGTTCCAGCAAAGCTGTGAACAGCAAGCACCCCATGGGGGTTCGATGTGCCCGGCGTTTAAGCGTGCTGCAAAATCAAAGTGCAGGTAACGCAGCTGGCTTGCTCGGCCTCGCCCGAGTGTTTGGTGTGCGCAGGTTTAGAGGAAACGGCGGAACACGTGTTGTTCGTGTGCTCACGTTTTCACGCAATGCGTGACCACATGCTTGCCACATGTGGTCTGGACACTACTCCGGACAACCTAGTTTGGAGGATGTGTAAAGATGAAGTTGGCTGGAACGCCGTTTTATCGGCTATCGCCCAAATCGTCTCGGAGCTACACAGAAGGTGGCATGTGGACTCAAGGATGACTAGTTCAGGCGCAAATAAGAGGTGGTCCAAGGGATCGGAGTCGGCTTCATGGATCATATCGATCCTTTTATCGAACAAGTGGCCGCGTGAAGAACAACATGGTATCGTCGCTTTCGCGGCGTCGGTCAACCGGGCGGGTTCCGAGCCCGATGACGGACAGGGGTCCTCGTCAAGGCTGGGGCAGGCGTAGGCCTCGCGTCGGCAAGTCCATCTGTGTGCTGGCGAATAGGCCCTATCGCATAAAGGACAATCTGAAGTGCACGCGGCATCATCATGCTTGATACCAGCCGTGCAGAGGGAATCAGGCGCGAAGTCGACCCTTCCCACCTTCCGAGGACATAGGGCGTGGTAAGGCCACCTGGAAAGCCGGCAACGCGCTGGCACGATACCATGGTGTTCTTCTAAAAAAGCGAGATACGATGTTCGGTGCTGCAAGGACACGCAGCTAACCTCGAGGGTGCGTGGTTGGTGGGTGGTTGTACCGAAGGGACTATGGGCTTGGCGGCAATGGAAACGGTTTAGCGGGTCGGGGATGTAGTCCTAACCCCGCACTTCCTGAACAACCCTGGAAGTCTGTTGAGCAGATTCCCCTCCATTGTTTAGGAAGAAAAAAAAAACACACACACCCACACACACAACAGGTGGGAGCTCGGGGTTTAGTGTTTCCTCGGGAGATGACTGGGCCCTGGCACCAGTTCACTGGTTCCCAGCCAGCCCAAGCGGAATCTGCCTAGGGGACGTGACGGAGGTTTTGACAGTGGGCTCTGTTGAATCTCTACAAAAACCACAGGTCTATGAGC
Source organism: Armigeres subalbatus (assembly GCF_024139115.2). NCBI lineage: Eukaryota > Metazoa > Arthropoda > Insecta > Diptera > Culicidae > Armigeres > Armigeres subalbatus. The sequence continues at coordinate 220,110,264 of NC_085139.1, forward strand.
AGCTCTGTACAAGCGACCCGTGCCGCTTCCAAAGCACTTAAGCCCCATCAACGCAGGAGTGCCAACCAGCACATTAGGATCGATACCAGTAAGGTCCTAATTATGGTATACTGGTCATGGCTTACGATAACGGACAAAATCTGGATAGTGGATTAAGAACGACGATTTTGGGCTGACGGTCGTGCTGTTCTACTCCCTGAGTAAGGAAGGGTGACACCGGCTTGAAATGGCGAGTGGGCCAACAGCACGGCCGCCTCCGTCCCGGTAAAAACTAGCAGTCCTCCGAATACGTTCAATACTCGTCCACCAATTTTCTTGGTGAGTACTAGGCTCGGTTGAGACTTTCCTGATTGCGCGATCGGCTCTGAACACGGCCATATAAGTGCGTCCGTGATAAACTCCGCATGGACCTCACTGCTTGCAACGACAATCCATGGATCATAAGCGACTACGTACGATGGGTGGAGATAACGGTTTGGAGGGGACCCTATAGAATGAGTAATCCAACAAATCATACAGAAGAAGACGCAGGAGCAGCAAACCCGTTCGCCAGTAGTGGGCTGGTGAGATCGCCAGTAGCAGTAGTGCTAATCAACAACAACAGCAGCAGAAGCAGGGGCAACAGCAGCAGCAGGAGCAGCGGCTAGGACAGAGCGAGTTAAACAAGCCTCCCCAAAAGCCGAAAATAGTGACAGCAAAGAGATTGGTGGAGGAGCTCCACAATTTCGTGGATGGGAGGAACAATGTCCATAAGGAGATTAAGGACATGGTTCACAAGATCCGAAAGGCATACCACTAACCAAGCCGTCCACAACCAGGGCGTTAGGCAAGAAGATTCACGCTTCGATTGTGTGCTGTTCAATAGATGGTCTTCCTTTCTCCCTTTCACCCTCTATCGCTTCATACTTGTTCGCGCCCTAGCGAATGGCTTTCAATCTAATGATTTTCAATTATCTTTCGATTATCTACTCCCTCATACTTTGAGTAGAAATGACCGATAAAGCCGATAAACAAATCATTCGCCACAATCACGGTCGTAAAATCTGTTTCAAGTAGTGGAGATAATTCAGATTAATCTGAATCACTGCGAAACCGCACAGCAACTGTTATGGCAGTCAACAACAGAAGTGATGTGTGACATAGCGATAATTGCAGAGCCGTATCGAGTTCCCCCTGATAATGGCAACTGGGTGGCAACAACGGGAATGGCTGCGATACAAGTTATGGGCAGACTGCCTATCCAAGAAGTGGTGGAGAGTTTATGTGAAGGATTCGTGATTGCCAAAATCAACGGCATTTACGAGGAGTCTATCATCGACATCACGTTCTGCAGTCCTTCGCTGATGCCGAACATGAACTGGAGAGTTAGTGAAATGTACACTCATAGCGATCACCAGGCGATTCACTATTGTATTGGGCAACGAATCCCTGCGACAACACGAAGAAGAGTGACCGATGAGCAGAAGTGGAAGATGAGAGCATTTAATAAGGACCTCTTCGTTGAGGCGCTTCGTCCGGACAATAGTATCGAGCACATTGATGCGGCCGAACTGATAAGGAGAATAGTAACGGCTTGTGACGTCGCAATGCCGCGTAAACTGAAACCTAGAAGCAATCGCCGTCCAGCCTACTGGAGGAACGAGAGGCTCAGTGCGATGCGTGCTGCTTGTCTCAGATCCAGGAGGCGGGCACAGAGAGCGAGGACGGAACCAGAAAAAGAGACAGCGTTCCGGGAAGCTAGAACTTAGTGTGGTTCAATCAAGATTAGCAAATCAAACTGCTACAAGGACCTATGCCAAGAAGCAGACGCCAATCCCTGGGGTGATGCGTACAGAATTGTGATGGCGAAGATCAAAGGCCCGTCGACGCCAGCTGAAATGTGTCCAATAATGCTGAAAGAAATCGTGGAAGGTCTATTCCCCAAACTCGACCTGACTACGTGGCCACCGACACCATACGGCGAAGATGCGGAAGCAATTGCCGAGGATCGACAAGTGTCCAATGACGAGCTGACAGAAGCAGCAAGGCACCTGAAAACGAAGAAAGCTCCCGGTCCAGATGGAATACCAAACGTGGCTCTGAAAGCTGCGATCTTGGCATATCCGGACATGTTCAGAACGGTACTCCAGCGGTGCCTGGACGAGGGTAACTTTCCAGAAATGTGGAAGACCCAGAAGCTGGTGTTGCTGCCAAAACCTGGGAAGCCGCCGGGGAATCCGGCCTCGTATAGACCGATATGCCTGATAGATACAGTTGGGAAGCTCCTGGACAGGTTGACAAAGTGTATGGAGGGTGAGGGTGGACTGTCAATGATGCAGTTCGGATTCCGAAAAGGAGTATCAACTGTGGATGCAATCCGGACAGTACTCGAAAGTGCTGAGAAAGCGTCCAAACAGAAGCGAAGAGGAGATCGATACTGCGCAGTGGTTACGATAGACGTGAAGAACGCGTTCAACAGCGCCAGTTTTGAAGCTATTGCCGCAGCGCTGCACAGAATGCGGGTTCTCGGCTATCTGTGTCATATTCTGAAGAGCTACTTTCAGAGCAGAGTTCTGGTGTATGACACGAACGAAGGGCAAAAGTCGATGCGTGTTACGGCGGGTGTTCCTCAGGGTTCCATACTCGGCCCAACCCTCTGGAACGGGATGTATGATGGAGTCCTGACACTGCAGCTGCCCAGGAAAGTGAAAATCGTGGGTTTTGCGGACGACGTGTCACTAACGGTGATGAACGAGACACTCGAAGAAGTGGAAGCGTCTGTGACGGAGGCGATAACCACAATCGAGAGTTGGATGAATGGAGTTAAGCTACAGATAGCTCACCAAAAAACGGAGGTGCTATTAGTCAGCAACTGCAAAGCAATCCAACGGATGGAGATCGTAGTCGGAGGGCATGAAATTACATCGAAGCGGTCACTGAAGCACCTGGGAGTGATGATTGATGACCGGCTGAACTTCAACAGCCATGTCGACTACGCCTGTGAAAATTCGGCGAAGGCAATGAACGCGATGACGAGGATCATGCCAAACGTTGATGGTCCAAGAAGCAGCACAAGGCGTCTACTAGCTAGTTTCTCGTCATCGATACTGCGGTATGTAGTTCCTGCTTGGGGGGAAGCACTGCAAACCAAGCGGAACCGTGAAAAAAGTGTGTTCCGGCTGATGGCCATACGGGTTGCAAGCACGTATAGAACGATATTGTCGGAGGCAGTATGCGTTATTGCCGGGATGTTACCCATCTGCATCGCACTAGAGGAAGATATCGAGTGTTATCAGCGGAGAGACACCAGAAACATAAGGAATGTGGTGAGAATCCATTCGATGGCGAGATGGCAACAGGAGTGGGACAGTACGGAGAAAGGAAGGTGAACCCACCTTTTTATTCCGAACCTGACAACGTGGATAAATAGAAAGCATGGCGAGGTAAACTTCCACCAGACGCAGTTCCTGTCGGGCCACGGATGCTTCAGGAAGTATCTGCATCGGTTTGGGCATGCCAACTCACCGTTCTGTCGAACTGTGAGAACGTCGAAGAGACGCCGGAGCACGTGGTCTTCGTATGTCCAAGGTTTGAGGCACTACGAAGGAAATAACCGGTTTAAGCTTGGAGAACGTCGTTGAGGAAATGAGTCGAAAGGAAAGCACTTGAAATGCGGTCGACAGGGTAGTATCGCGCATATCATCAGTTTTGCAAAAGAAATGGCGCAACGACCAAGAGAATCGGTACCGGGAGAAATTTTTTGTCGGGGAACCCTCCGTCGGTGTAGGCTAGATCCACCGCCGGGGACTAGACTTGGTAGATCGCAACGAAATACCACCACCAGCGACGGGTAGTCAGGGCACCAGTGAACCGGACGCCCCGTTCCACCGGAATTGCTGGACTGACCTTGGCACCCGGCTGGTTGGCTTCGGTGTGGGAGAAACTCCATCGCCGGGGAATTCTCTGTCGGAGTAGCTAGATCCGCCCTCGAGGACTAGACCGAGTAGAACGCGAAGAATTAGTTGTTTAAAGTCGTCGAGACACCAACCACTTCAAAGTGGAGGCCAAGGAGAGGTGCTTAACAGCACAACAGGCCGACTTCTCCGAAGTAAAGCAGATTGGTAGTACCGGAGAAGTGCAGGCATCGACACAGAAAGATTTGATGATAAGCTCGAATGAGCTCGTAGTAGAAGACGCATCTTGCGGTCCCGGGGAGGAGCAAGATTGCAAAGCTAGGAAAGGGTTTTTTTTCCCTCAGTTGAGGTTTTTCTCCCATCACAGTGGAAGTAAGTTTCCATAGAAGCAAGGACTACCTAAGTAGGTAACCTAGCAGGCGGAACCCCAGAGCCTTATGCCCCTAGCAGGAAGCAAGGGAAATGGTGAATGTTTCCAAGCAGTTTTGCGAGGAAATGCAGACATTAGTGTCATAACCCAAAAAAAAAAACACACACACACACACACACGGTTTAGAGAAAACGGCTTGCCGCATGTGGTCTGGACACTACCCCGGACAACCTAGGTTTGAGGATGTGTAAAGATGAAGTTGGCTGGAACGCCGTTTTATCGGCTATCGCCGAAATCGTCTCGGAGCTACACAAAAGGTGGCGCGTGGACTCAAGGATGGCTAGTTCAGGCGCAAATAAGAAGTCCTTGGTTAGGCTTCATGGGTCATACCGGTGGTCATGCCCTGTGGTCGAACTCGATCCTTTTATCGAACAAGTGGCCGCGCGAAGAACAACATGGTATCGTCGCTTTCGCGGCGTCGGTCAACCGGGCGGGTTCCGAGCTCGGGAAAGGGGTCCTCGTCAAGGCTGGGGTAGGCGTAGGCACCGCGTCGGCAAGTCCCTCTGTGTGTTGGCGAACAGACCCTATCGCAGAGAGGTCAATTTGGGGTACACGCGTCATCATCATTCTTGATACCAGTCGTGCAGAGGGAAGCAGGCGCGAAGTCGACCCTTCCCACCTTCCGAGGACATAGGGCGTGGTAAGGCCACCTGGAAATCCGGCAATGCGCTGGCACGATACCATGGTGTTCTTCTAAAAAAGCGAGTCACGATGTTCGGTGCTGCAAGGACACGCAGCTAACCTTTTCAAAATTCGGGCTCGATGTTGCCCACCTACAGGATGTGATTCAATTGGTTACAAAGGGGGGCGATTACTTGTTTGTACTTGGCACAGTACACGTCAAAAACATATGGCATTCACATTATTTCTTCTTTCGTCAAGTGGAAGAGAGGTGATGATTCGTAGTCTTATCCTTCAAAGTATTCCCACTTCTATAAACTGCTTGGAAGCCATGCTGCTTAAGAGTAGCCAGAACAGTATTTGCCACCTTCTGGTAAAAAGGTCATCCTACTCTTCTTTCCTTTTCCGGCTGTTTTGACGATGCTTTTTCCTTTCCTTTCTTTATTTTGTAGGCACTCTGTTCAATGATGGTTCCGCTACCAAGTTCAGAAGGAACGGGGTCGAGTCATGAATTGACGTAACGTTTGTCAGTCCTGGTTTGGATGGATGAGGGTGGATGAGGGTTACACCCATAGTGATCATCTAACCATTCGTTTTAAAATCAACTATGGCGTGCAACATCCGAGGTCCGGAAATCAGGTCCATGGGTGGAGAACCAATCACTTCGACAGCAAAGTTTTTACCGCGGCCTTGGGACTGGAGGCCAACACTGAGGACCTAAGCGGGGATGCATTGGTAGCTGTCCTATCACGCACGTGCGACGCCACCATGCCGAGAATTGGCAGACGCCTGGTATACTGGTGGAAAGCCGAGATTGCGGCCCTTCGATCAACCTGCCACAAGGGTAGACGAAAGATGCAACGTTCCCGCACAGAGGATGAAAGAGCGGACCGCCGTAAAGTGTTTCGAACTGCGAAACATGCCTTTAACAAGGCAATCGAGAGCAGTAAGAGAGCGTGTTTTGACAACCTATGCGAAGGAGCCAACGCGAATCCGTGAGGTGACGCCTACAGGATAGTGATGGCCAAGACCAAAGGAAACTCTTCAGATCAGTGTAGTCGGCGCTGGCCGATGCTCTAAAAATCGTGCGGCTTAAGCGCCACTCCATTCGGAGACCGCACGACGCGTCTAAATTTGCCCGGTTGAGACTGCCTCAGGGCGAGTCCATTTCAAAAACTCCGAAGAGGAGATCGATCCAGCCCACCTACTGACTACGCAAAATCTTGGGAAATTACCCTACAACACCTCAGCATAAATCTCAAAACTTCCAAATTATTTCTCCAAAGTGCAGTATGAGATCACGCATACGCTCCAACGTTGCAACCAGCAATGCTACGTTGCACGTTCTCTTTTCATCACTGGTAACTTCAACTAAAGTCCACCAGAGGCGCAACCACCGCGGAAGAGCATGCGCAAGCAGTCAAATTCCGCCACGCAGAAGACATTCAAAAACAACATAAACGAACCGGAAGCAACGGGAAAACACTTTCTCTCTTTAACACTATACGCAGAACATTTAACAATAATATAATATTTCCATAGTATAAACCGCTTTTATTAAAACGCAAATGTAAGTTTACTATTCATTATTTTCGAAGCATGCTTGATGTATATTTGTCAATCGAGTTTCGTTTATTGCGCTACATCAGTCCTGTCTGTGTGTGCGAATTTTCTATCTAATCTATCTATCTACTTGTGCTCATGCATTGTGTTCTACTCCATACTATTCCCATTCAGTCATCCCTCGACGATGTGACGAACGACGAAAAGCTTCACACCCGGGTGTCTGACAATAGAGGTTGGATGGGACGTTCACGAATTACGTTACGTGCGCACGTTCTGTAAGTTCCACATCCAACCTCAAAATATTATGGACGTGTCCAAATTCCTGACTCAGTCAGTCATCGACCTACGGTCGGCACAAAAAAAATCCTCCGAGGCGTCCTCACTGGACGCCCCACTCGATAAAAAAGAGATCGCTTGACTCACCGACTGTTGTTCGCCTACCGGTACTGCTGCGCTCCTGGTAGACGGCGGAAAGCGATCGATGTTCGCAGCGATGAATGGCCGTTGGTGACGTGGCCAATTCACCCACAGGGGGGGGGGGTCGTCGGCCGCTCGGCACTCGCTCTCAGCGACGATGCGTGGCAATTGGCGACCACGATTGGAATTGGGACCAACGTGTAAACGGGTTGGCCCCCTCCGGCGACGGATGCCGGGAATCTTCTGTCCCAACGATGGCGGTGTGACGCAGTTGCCTGAGACAAACGTAGCGGTTGGCTGGACAATTTCTTCGAGAAACGCACAAACTGACCCTAACGCACATTACTACGTTTGTTAAGCAAACTTGGCACTACTTAACAAAAATCAATAGAATTAAATTTAGAAAATCTAACACGTTGCTTAACTTATTAACTTACACTTCAACAAGAAACGAATCACGGACAAAAAGGCGCGACACTTCTGCTTCAGTTGGCGGTTTGGGAGAAATTGAATTTGAAGCCGTTACCCTCAGATTAAGGATGGTGACCTCGGCCGAACAGGAATTCGGCATTTCCCGCGAACTTCATTGAAATAGTTCGGAAGTCTGGAAGCTTACGCTGAGGCGTTCGCTAATGTTTCGGGTTCAGCCGCGACCTTTTCTCTCTCAACATCTTCGGCGGATTTCAAATAAACTTGACCTTCGGAGCTGTTGGCTGAGTACTTTAATCACGCAGGCGCTTAATGACGCCGCACTATGATCGTATCGTGCTAGGCTAGATTTTGGCGTGATTCTATTTAAAAATCTTAAATGATTAGCAATTAATGCTTTATAATCTAAGCCATGGAGCGAAGGCTACATCAGTTTTCGCAAGGTTAAGTCCACTTTGAACACTTATAACTGGGTGGTAAAGACCGCCGAGATAGCGATCAAAGCATTCAACAGCGCAAGCTTGGATGCCATCACGCTCTCGTTACACCGGGTGGACCTGTACCGGATTTTGGGAAGCTATTTCCAGAACCGTGTACTATTATACGATGCTGATGCCGGTCAGAGAAGTGTTCCTATTACCGCAGGAATTCCGCAAGGTTCAATACTGGGCACGGTATTATAGAACTTCATGTATGACTAGGTTCTGAAGCTAAAGCTCCCTTCTGGTGTTAAGATCGATCGATGACGTAACCATGGAGGTCTACAGGGAGTCAATTCCCGAGGTAGAACTGACCACAGCACACACGATCAGCACGGATTGCGGATTGGATGAGCCGTAGAGGCCTGGAGATCGCTCAACATAAGACCTCGTAACAAAAAGTAACATTTTTGGTATCCCCTCCCCGTATAACGCGTAAATGTAAAAAATTTAAATGCAGTTTTTTTTTCTTTCTCTGAAGCTTGTTGGATTGGTATTTTTTGAATACTGTTAGAATAGGTATACGGCGCATGATCAAAACCCACAAACTGCTCTGAGATAAAAAGTAAAAAACTACAAAGTCCAACATGGAACAATAATGGCAAGTATGGTAGTGAAGAGGATAGGTTGATGCGTATTCATCGTCTTGATCAAGATAAGCAATTACTTCACTTTGAAGAAAATTTATCTCGGATCAACCTTCTTCTGTATAAAATGGTGGACCAAAAAAAAACGATTCCATTTTAAATGACTAACAGAAGCAAAACCAAGTACTAATAGGAACAAAACCAATTTTGGCTTTTTGCCAACGGCAGCGAAATCGATGAAAACGCCACCTTAGTGCAAAATTTCTTCAGCAACCACTCATTGGCGACCGTCGATCGGACCGACAGACGCCAAGCGATAATGTTTTGTACTATGAAGAAATTTCGCCTTGGGTTGTTATTTTGTTACTCTTCTCAACAATACGCATTTGAATCACTAACAGCTCATAACCAAGTTCAGAATCGTGCGAAAAAAATGCACTAGATGCTTAGAATTTGCCAGTCTCTCCGATGCTTCGGGAGAGCGGTCGTCTCTGTGGAATCCCGATAAAAATGGCTTGCGCGCGCCGGAAAGCAGCTTTCTACACAAACTCTAAATAGTTTTCAATTTTTGCATTGAAGCTAAACAAACCAAAAATGTAAAAGCTGAAGTCGACGCCAGCAAGCTCCCTTCAATGCCCGATCTAATCTGGACACTTACCTGACCCGTTACCCATGCTGGGATCGGTCGTACCGGACTGCACCGCATCGTACATGGGATTGCTGAAGTCCGTATTCTTGTTGCTCAGCGTATCCAGGCTATAGCCGTCCAGGGGGGCTATGCCACCGCCGGCCGGTATCACCCCGGTCGGTGGTCGATTCGATGGGAAATCGGGCGAGTTGAACTCCACGTTCGTACCAGGTCGGAACGACACACTCTGCGAAGACGTTAGGCTTGGCTTGCCACTGAAAATGGTAAGTGGGAAAAATGTTACTTCTTGATAATGATCGTCATAGGATCGGACGCCAAAACTACTCACAATGGCCTCTTCTTGATGATGAAGTACAGCCCAACGGTGGCCGCTATTAGAATGGCCACCAAGATCGGGATGTAGATGGCAGCGGCACTGCCCGGACTGGATCCGAACATTCGTTCACTGTAGAACTCACAGTGCTGTCCGCTGAATTCTGGAAGACACATGCACACCAAACCGTTGCCGCTGTCGTCCTCCTGGCACAGTCCACCATTCTGGCACGGGCAGATCTGTGGAAGAGGTCGAGCATGCTCGGAAGCTGTTTGGAAGAACAGAATATTCGTTAGGATTTTTAAATTCAGAGATTAATATTGTTTAGGTACTTACGAGCATCGCAAACGACCTCCGTCGTGATGCGATGGGACGTCTGCTGGACGGTGTTATCCGGACAGGCGCACCGCCTGCCACCTGGAACCAGCAAACACAAGTGGGTGCACACATTCTTGAAGCACGGATTATTCAGCGAGGTATTGTAACGCAGGTCGTGGTAAACTGCAATACATAATCGGATTAAAGGTTGAACAATCCAACGTGCCCAAAAATAACTTACCCTTCAGATTAGATGGATTGGCAAGGCTTCGTTGCACCGCCACTTGCACTCCCCGGCCAAATTTGTCTTGTCGCAGCAGTTCGCCAGTATCTCGGGTGATCCAGTACAGGAACGATTCGAACACATCCAGCGAAACCGGATGCTTCAACATCTCACCCTTCAGAATGGCCCGTCGCATCGATCCATCTGGTTTCATGACCTCGATCGTGTTTAGTTTCGTATCCACCCAGTAGACCATGTGGTCTTGCGCGTAGTCGATGGTCAATCCAGCTGGATGCCGAATAGCTTCCGTTATCAGAGGTCGTCTCTTGGATCCGTCCATCCAGGAAACTTCAATCTTCGGTGCAGATCCGCCATCCGCCCAGTACATACGCCCAAGCTGTGGATCTACAGCGATCGAAGTCGGCACCTCCAGTCCAGCATTAACCAGCGCTCTACGATACCGACCATCGGTCTTGGCAACCATGATTCTTCCCCTAGGTTTCGAGCCCGTACGATCCGTTTCGGCCCAGTACAGATTATCGGCAATCCAATCCACGGCCAGCGCGGTTGGTTTCGAGTTACCCTTCATGTTCAGATCCTGAGCAAAGCCGATCTTCACTTCTCCGTTCTTGGCGTTAACCATGTAGCTTCGCTTGATCGTTTTATCGTAGCTATCCGCCCAGAAGATCATTTGCGTGGATGGGTTGTAGTCCAATGCTTCGATTCTCTTCTCACCCGATATTACATCAAACTGATCATTTAGCTTCAGATCGTATGCCCGAATCTCCGGACCGCTGCTGAATACAACCGTCACGTCTTCCTTCAGGGCCTTGCACACACCGGAAACGGCATCTGTCAACCGGAAACCGTCGCGACATGAGCAGGCATAGGTGCCGTTCAAGTTGGTACACATTTGTGAACACTTGTGCGTTCCCGTTGCACACTCGTCTATGTCCAGGCAGTGCTTCTTGTTTTCCGCATCGATGATAAATCCTGGATAGCACGCGCAGATGTAGCCACCGTCTGTCAGGTTGTGACAGTGATGCTCGCAACCTCCCCTAGTCAATGCCGAGCAAGTACTCGTGTGATGACAACCCAGCTCATCTGAACTGTCTTCGCAGTCATCGGCGTAGTCGCAAATCTGGGCACGATCGATACACTTCTTGTTCGCGCACTGGTACTGTGTGTACAAGTCGCAAGGCTTCTGCCGAGTTGCACAGAGCGTCATGTTATTTTCATCCGAGCCATCGCCGCAGTTATCCACTCCGTCGCAAATTTGGTAACGTGCAACGCATCTATGATTTGCACACTGGAACCTCCTGAGCGTATCGCAGTTGAAGTTCGTACAAACAGAAGTAGCTTCGTCCGAGTTGTCGCCGCAATCATCGGTGCCATCGCACAGGTCCGACGGTGACACGCACAGATTGTTCGCACACTGGAATCTCGATTCCGGACAGTACCGCCCTCCTGGGAACCTTGGTGGACATCCAATCTCATCCGACATATCGCGACAATCACGATCACCATCGCACCGGAAGTACGAAGCAATGCAATGTCCCGAGTTGCACTGGAACGTGCCATTCTTGCACTGGAATCCTTCGCAGTTGAACTCGTCGCTATTGTCGCCGCAGTCGTCCTCGTGATCGCAACGCCATCTGCTGGAAATGCACTTACCATTGCCGCAACGGAACTCCGATTCGGAACACTCGCGGTACTTGCCCTTGCACTGTGCGTCCGACTCATCACTTCCGTCACCGCAGTCATCAGCGAAGTCGCACATCCATTGTCTGTAATAAACACGTGTGAAGGGTTAGTCAGTTCAGATCATTCAGGTTTTATGGAAGCTCATACTTCGGAATGCACCGATTGTTGTTACACTTGAAGTCCGTCTCCAGGTTACATTTGGGGCAGTTCTCCGGCAGCTCGTCGCTGTTGTCGCGGCAATCGTCCTTACCGTCGCAGAACAGCCACTTCGGAATGCAGCGATAGTTGGACTGGCCCGGGCAGCGAGACCACCCGGTGGTGCAGTTCCTCTGTCGGCACATGTAGGCCGGTTCGTCCGAGTCATCTCCGCAGTCGTTGTCGAAGTCACACATCCACAGCTTCGGAATGCAGCGGCCGTTCTTGCAGCTGAACTCCGTGTCCGGATCGCAGGCTCGTTTGTCTGAGAAAAATATAGCTCGTTAGGGAATCGTAATGCGTGATTAGTACCTAAGTTCAGAGCGTCTTATGACTTGTCGGACTAAATTTATGAGTTGTCCGACACACTTAATAATTTGTCGGAGTAACCTACTCTTCTCAAAATAAAGTGATGACATGTCGGAACACGATTACAACTTGTCGGACCAATCTGATTGCCTTCGAACATTTGTAAAAAAAAGCCTTAGTTTTGTTCAAGTCTACTAAAAATGTCTAACTCATGATGTGTCGGACTAATCGTATTATATGCCGATCCGATTAAGTGATTTCTTGAACTTTTCATTTGATCCAACTTAATAGTTTGTCGGAGTTACTATATGGTCTGTCCGAGGGTCTGTCTTTCCCATCTAACAACATGGAAGAATAATGTTTTGTCGGACCATTGCTGATCCAGTCAGATACTCACGGCAAATCTCCGGATCCTCATCACTTCCGTCCTTGCAGTCCGCATCACCGTCGCACTTCCAACTGTCCAGGATGCACCGTCCGCTGGAGCGGCACTTGAAGTCCGAAACCGGGCACGGGAGGTCACAGTTCTGCTCATCGCTGCCGTCTCCGCAGTCGTCCGTACCGTCGCAGATCGTAGTCGACGGGGTGCAGTTTCCGTTACTACACTGGAAGGTTCCTGCTCGGCAGTGCCGCGCCGGACACGTTTCCGGTTCGTCCGACTTGTCCTTGCAATCCGGTTCGCCGTCGCACTTCCAGAACCACGGAATACACTTCTCGTCAGCACCGCCGCAACGGTGTTGGCCGGTGGTGCAGTTGGCGATACAGGTCTTCATGTCCCGAGCAAGGTAGAACTGGTTCGGGCAGGCGCACTTGTAGCTCGGAGCTCCTTCCTCGATGTAGCCTTCGACGTTCAGATAAGTGGATTCCAGTGGTGGAGCCAACAGGCACAGATGGGTGCAACCTCCGTTAGTCGCTCCGCAAGGATTGTTGTACGCAATTTGTCTCAGTGGATGACTGATATGGATATCATAAGGTCTGTGCGTGGTATTTCTGATGACGGTAAAGTTCTCCCCGGTGAATTTGTTCGCACGGATGATTGCCTTGAGGTTCCAATCGGTCCAGTACAGCATATCGTCAAAAATCGAAAGGGCGAAGACGTGTGGTACTTTGTTTCCTGACAGAACTACGTGGCGATGTCGACCTTCCAAATCGGAGAACGCTATGTAGTCCAAGTGGGCGTCAGCCCAATAGATGCGATCGGTGAAGTAATCGATGGTTAAAGCGTTTGGCCAAGCAATGTCCTGCTCCCAGGTTAGGATACGGGTGAAGTTCGATCCGTCCATACCCATCTTGGCAATGTAGGCCTGCAGATGCCAAGAAGTGAAATAAAGATAACCGATTCCAGGATGTACAACGATCGCTCGAGGATCAACGACTCCACTCTTCAATGTCTTTCGTTTTGTACCATCCAACTCAGAGACATCCAAGTTTTGGAATGCCTGTCCAACCAGTAAAGTTTACGTCCGACCCAATCTACGGCGATTCCTTCCAAGCCATGAGAATCGTGCTTGATAATCGGAACCTTCACGATCTTTACATCATCCTTGATGGATCCGAATGTCGATTTGAATATCGTCTTGGCCGTAACGTCACAGAAGTACATCTCCTCCTCTTTCATGTCGAAATCGATCGCCACCACATTCATCAGATCCTGGTGGATCAGGTTGTACTGATGTCCGTCCACTGACATGTTAAATACGCACGTAGTACTTATTGCTGAAGATCAGCCAAGGCTGAGTAGCGTCCTTACGTTTGCACGTGTGCTCGTCGTTCTGTCGCTCGTAGTACCGATCGTCGCATTTGCAGTAGTACGATCCTGGAGTGTTGGAACAGTGCTGTGAACAAACTCCTGGTGTTTCGATACACTCGTCGATGTCCGCACAGGCTTTACCGTCTTCCAATAATCTGCAATTAGATTAAACATTAAGAATAGTTCTCTGACCATACACAAATCTACGCTCAATACTCACTTATAACCAGAATTACAATCGCAGTAGTACCCAGTCGGTGTATCCACGCACTTATGTCCGCACCGGTGGATCTCCACCTTGGCACACTCGTCCACGTTGCAGTGCAGCGGTTCGTCCGATTCGTCCGAACAGTCCGGAACCTTGTTGCACACCAGATGGCTGTCGATGCACTGCCCATTGGCGCAGGTGAACTTGCCCTCCGAGCAGGTGTTGTTGTCCTTCTTACAGTCCACTTCGTCCGAGTGATCGCCGCAGTCGTCCTCACCGTCGCACCGATACTGGTTCCGGATGCACTTGAAGTTCTGACAGGTGAACTCCTGCGTCGAACAGGTCTTGTACTGGCTGTTGCACGTTTTGCCTTCGTCCGAGCCGTCGCCGCAGTCGTTGTCGTGATCGCAGACCCAGCCCTGTGAAAACGGAGGTCACTGTTAGTTACCAGCTTGATGGATTATCGGTTATTGAAGGATGTATTGAGTATTGGCATGGCATCCACAAGGAGCTTTCCGCTATGAAAGAGTAAATGAGCAGGATGGAAAAGAACACAGACAACGTTCGAACCTGGATCCTAAATCTCCAAGCTTCTGTAGGAAGCTTTCCAAGCTTCTGTAGGAAGCTTTCCAAGCTTCTGTAGGAAGCTTTCCAAGCTTCTGTAGGAAGCTTTCCAAGCTTCTGTAGGAAGCTTTCCAAGCTTCTGTAGGAAGCTTTCCAAGCTTCTGTAGGAAGCTTTCCAAGCTTCTGTAGGAAGCTTTCCAAGCTTCTGATAGGAAGCTTTCCAAGCTTCTGATAGGAAGCTTTCCAAGCTTCTGATAGGAAGCTTTCCAAGCTTCTGTAGGAAGTTTCCAAGCTTCTGTAGGAAGCTTTCCAAGCTTCTGGGGGAAGCTTTCCAAGCTTCTGGGGGAAGCTTTCCAGGCTTCTGTGGAAGCTTTCCAAGCTTCTGGGGGAAGCTTTCCAAGCTTCTGGGGGAAGCTTCCAAGCTTCTGTGGAAGCTTTCCAAGCTGTGAAGCTTCCAAGCTTCTGTGGGAAGCAGCTTCTGTAGGAAGCTTTCCAAGCCTCTGTGGGAGCTTTCCAGCTTCTGTGAAGCTTTCCAAGCTTCTGTGGAAGCTGTCCAAGCTTCTGTGGAAGCTGTCCAAGCTCTGTGGAAGCACCAAGCTTCTGTGGGAAGCTTTCCAAGCTCTTTGGGAGCTTTCCAAGCTTCTGTGGGAGATAGGAAGCTCCAAGCTTCTGATAGGAAGCTTTCCAAGCTTCTGATAGGAAGCTTTCCAAGCTTCTGATAGGAAGCTTTCCAAGCTTCTGATAGGAAGCTTTCCAAGCTTCTGATAGGAAGCTTTCCAAGCTTCTGATAGGAAGCTTTCCAAGCTTCTGATAGGAAGCTTTCCAAGCTTCTGATAGGAAGCTTTCCAAGCTTCTGATAGGAAGCTTTCCAAGCTTCTGATAGGAAGCTTTCCAAGCTTCTGATAGGAAGCTTTCCAAGCTTCTGTAGGAAGCTTTCCAAGCTTCTGATAGGAAGCTTTACAAGCTTCTAATGGGAAGCTTTCCAAGCTTCTGATAGGAAGCTTTACAAGCTTCTAATGGGAAGCTTTCCAAGCTTCTAATGGGAAGCTTTCCAAACTTTGGTTTCTTTGGGAAGCTTTCCAAGCTTCTGTGGGAAGATAGGAAGCTTCCAAGCTTCTGATAGGAAGCTTTCCAAGCTTCTGATAGGAAGCCTAAGCTTCTGATAGGAAGCTTCCAAGCTTCTGACAAGAAACTTCCCAGCTTCTGATAAGGAGCTTCCAAGCTTCTGATGGAAGCTTCCAAGCTTCTGATAGGCTTCTGTGAAGCAAGCTTCTGTGGGAAGCTCTGCTTCCTGTGGGAAGCCTGCTTCTGTGGAAGCTGTCCAAGCTCTGTGGGAAGCTTGGCTCTGTGAAGCCTAAGCTTCTGTGGGAAGCTTTCCAAGCTTCTGTGGAAGCTTTGCTTCTGGGAAGCTAAGCTGGGAGCTTTGCTTCTGTGGGCCTAAGCTTCTGTGGAAGCTTTGCAGGAAGCCAAGCTTCTGATAGGAAGCTCAAGCTTCTGATAGAAGCCTAAGCTTCTGAGGAAGCTTCCAAGCTTCTGATAGAAGCTTCAAGCTTGATAGGAAGCCTAAGCTTCTGATGGGAAGCTTAAGCTTCTGATAGGAAGCTTTCCAAGCTTCTGATAGGAAGCTTCCAAGCTCTGATAGGAAGCCTAAGCTTCTGATAGGAAGCTTCCAAGCTTGATAGGAAGCTTCCAAGCTTTCTGATAGGAAGCTTCCAGCTTCTGATGGGAGGAAGCTTCTAAGCTTGATAGGAAGCCTAAGCTTCTGATAGGAAGCCTAAGCTGATGGGAAGCTTAAGCTTGATAGAAGCCAGAAGCTTCTGATGGAAGCCTAAGCTTGATAGGAAGCTCTGATGGGAAGCCTAAGCTTCCTGATAGGAAGCCTAAGCTTGATGGGAAGCTCTAAGCTTGATAGGAAGCCTGCTTGATAGGAAGCTCCTAAGCTTCTGATGGGAAGCTCCAGCTCTGATAGGAAGCTTCCAAGCTTCTGATAGGAAGCCTAAGCTTCTGATAGGAAGCTTCCAAGCTTGATAGGAAGCTCTTGCTTCTGATAGGAAGCTTTCCAAGCTTCTGATAGGAGCTTCCAAGCTTCTGTAGGAAGCGTTACAAAGCTCTGCAGGAAGCTTTCCAAGCTTCTGTTGGAAGCTTTTCAAGCTTCTATAGGAAGCGTTACAAGCTTCTGTAGGAAGCTTTCCAAGCTTCTGTTGGAAGCTTTTCAAGCTTCTGTATGAAGCTTTTTCAAGCTTCTGTCGGAAGCTTTTTCAAGTTTCTGTAGGAAGCTATCCAAGCTTCTGTAGGAAGCTTTCCTTTTCAAGCTTCTGTAGGAAGCTATCCAAGCTTCTGTAGGAAGCTTTCCTTTTCAAGCTTCTTTAGGAGGCTTTCCTTTTCAAGCTTCTGTAGGAATCTTTTCTTTTCAAGTCTATAGGAAGCGTTACAAGCTTCTGTAGGAAGCTTTCCAAGCTTCTGTTGGAAGCTTTTCAAGCTCCTGTATGAAGCTTTTTCAAGCTTCTGTCGGAAGCTTTTTCAAGCTTCTGTCGGAAGCTTTTTCAAGCTTCTGGGAGAAGCTTTTTCAAGCTTCTGGGAGAAGCTTTTTCAAGCTTCTGGGAGAAGCTTTTTCAAGCTTCTGGGAGAAGCTTTTTCAAGCTTCTGTCGGAAGCTTTTTCAAGCTTCTGTAGGAAGCTTTTCAAGCTCTGTCAGGGCTTTTCAAGCTTCTGTGGAAGCTTTTCAAGCTTCTGCAGGAAGCACCAGCTTCTGCAGGGCTTTCCAAGCTTCTGCAGGAGCTCTGCTTCTGCAGGAAGCTTCCTGCAGAGCCTGCTCTGCAGGAAGCTTGAGCTCTGTGGGAAGCACCAGGCTGTGGAAGCTTGAAGCCTGTGGGAAGCTTCCAAGCTTCTGCAGGAGCTTTCCAAGCTTCTGCCGGAAGCTCCAAGCTTCTGTGGGAAGCTTCCAAGCTTCTGTGGAAGTTTTCCCAAGCTTCTGTGGAAGCCTCCGCTTCTGCAGGAAGCTTTCCAGAGTTCTGTAGGAAACTTTCCTAGCTTCTGTAGGAAGCTTTTCAAGCTTCTGTAGGAAGCTTTTCAAGCCTATGTAGGAAACTTTTCTAGCTTCTGTGGGAAGCTTTTCAAGCTTCTATAGGAAATTTCCCAGCTTCTGTAGGAAGCTTTTCAAGCTTCTGTGGGCAGCTTGTCAAGCTTGTGCAGCAAGCTTTTCAAGCTTCTATAGGAAGCCTTTCAAGCTTCTGTATGAGGCTTTTCAAGCTTATGCAGGAAGGTTTTCAAGTTTCTGAAGGAGGCTTTCCAAGCTTCTGAAAGAAGCTTTCCGAATTTGTGAATATTGAATTGAATATTTGCATAATATTGACAATGATATTCACTCACCTGATTAATACACCTTCCATTCGTGCACGTAAACTGATCATCGCTGCAGGGCTGCGGCGTCGGGCAGTTGTGCAGTGTCGTATTTTCGTCCGCTCCGTCCACGCAGTCCGGATCCCCATCGCAGATCCACTTCTTGGGAATGCACTGCGCTCGGGCCCAATTCTTGTTCTCGTTGCACGTAAACTCCGTCTCCTCGTCGCATTTCCTATCGTTGCACTGGTGCCGGTTGTCCTCGTCACTGTTGTCCAGGCAATCGTTATCGCCATCGCAGATGTAGATTCGCGGAATACAGTTGCCGTTGTCGCACGTGAACAAATCACCGAAGCACGTCCTACCTTCTGATTTGCAGTACTCTGGCGGTTCATCGGCTCCATCTCCACAGTCATCGTCTCCGTCGCAGTACCACGTAGCCGGAATGCACCGATGGTTCGGGCAACGGAAACTATTCTGCGGACACGTTCGCTGCGCACAGTGCAGCGGATCTTCGTCCGAATTATCCCCACAGTCGTTATCTCCATCGCACAGCCAATACGGTTCCACGCAAATATTCGTCTTATCGCACTTGAGGTGATTCGCCGGGCACGTCGTATTCGTCGGACACCTCTCATGAGTTTCGTCCGAAGTTGCGTTATCCTTACAGTCGTTAATTCCGTTGCACACTTGACTCTGCGGAATGCACCGTCCATTCATGCACGTAAACTCCCCATCCACGCACGGCGGATACGAACAGTTCTCCTCATCCGAACCATCCTTGCAGTCGTTCTCGTGGTCGCACTTCCATGACTTGAAGATGCACCGACCGTTGTTGCAGCGGAACTCGTTCGGGCCGCACGAATGGAACGCGCAGTAGTTCGTATCTTCATCGGAGTTATCTCCGCAATCGTCATCCCCATCGCAAGACCACATCCTCGAGATGCACTTTCCGTTCTGACAGTAGAACTTGCTCGAATCGCATGTATGGTTCTTCGGTGCGCACATCCTTCCTTCGTTAACTGGTTTGGTAGAATCGTCGCACTTGCACTCCGCCTTTCCGTTCAGTCCCGGATGACAGCTCTGGGCACATCCGCCGTTGTTCTGCAGACATGGATTCGCTTGACATTGCTGCCGGCTGTGGCTGTATACGTGGATATCTCTCGGCGAATCCTCCAACCGCTTCACCATCTCGATCATATTAGCTCCCGTGTGTTTCTCCGCCCGATAAACACCCCTCAGCTGGAGATCCGTCCAATAGATGTAGTTCCTGAACACCGTGATCGCGAACGGATAAATCGTTGCCGACACGAGCACTTCACGATCCTTACCGTCCAGCCGGGACCGTTCGATCTTCTCACGCACCGCATCCGTCCAGTACAGCATCCTCTCGTCATAATCGATCGCCAAACCGCTTGGCTGCGACAGATCCTTATCGATAATAGCCCGCTTCAGCGAACCGGCCATCGTCGTCCGGAAAATCTTACCCGACGTACCGAAACGTCCCCAATCGGTGTAGTACAGCGTTCCATTGCAAGGATCCAGAATGATCGCACGTGGTCGCTCCACTCGGGTGATCATCACCAGATCCGAACCGTCCATATTCATCGCGTAGATCGAGTTGTTCGAACTGTCCGTCCAGTAGATCTTCTTCTGTGTCCAATCGTACGCAATACCTTCCGGATTGATTCCTCGGGTTATGACCGGCTTAATACTGGCTGCGTCCGGTTTGTCACCCTTGGTGTACGCGATCTTAGCCCATGGTCGAATTTGCGTGAAGAACAGCTTGTTGTCGGCGTAGTCAAAATCGAGACCGACGACGTTGGTAAGGTTGACGACCGGGGCGAATGGAACATTGGTGGAAGCAGGGTTCAATTCGATCGCTCGGATTTCCGTTCGTGTGGAGAACACCACGTATTCGTCCGCCAGTTCGCAGCGTCGACCATCGGCGGCCAGCCGTCCGACGGAGCAGTCGCACTTGAAGTTCGGCTTTTGGTTGTACTCCGGAGGGAAGCTGAAGCAGAGTTGATCGCAACCACCGTTTCCGAGCCGCAGGCAAGGGTTGTTATCATCGGTGGGTTGGTTGTTGATGTCGTAGATTGAGATATCTCGCAGCTTCTGCAGATTGGTACGAACCTTCTCCGGAAGGGTGTTGTTTCCGGGGAATTTGGTGGCCTTGAATACGGTCAGTAAGTTGCGATCAACCCAGTAGATGTCCGTTAAGTAAACAGCGATGGCCATCGGGTTCGCGAGGTTACGGCGAATGACCTGTCGATTTCCTCCGTTGTAAGAAATCTTCTGGATCATGTCCAGTTTGGAGTCGACCCAGTAGACATCGTGCGTCAGCATATCTACGGTTAAGTCACGAGGGTTCGAAATTCCCGAGGTAACAACCGGGGTCCAGTTGGATCCATCCAAATAGCATTTTCCGATGCGGGGATACTGACCGTAGTCAATCCAATACAGAAGTCGTTTGATAGGATTCACTGCCAGCTCACGAGGAGCATCGTTCGTAGTTTTCACAATGATCTTTCGGTGCGTTCCATCCAGCCAACTGACCTCGACATAGTTCTCATGAGGGAATACGTTCGTGAAGTACATATTTCCGGCAACCCAATCGATCGCGATGCCACGGATTCCATTGCTTCCGATGCCGTCTTTGATAACGCCCTGAAGTTCCGTACCGTTGGGTCGAACACGGAAGATTCCATTCCAGTGTCCACGATTGTACTCGACCCAATAGATCCACGAGTCCCGGTACAAAATGTCTACGTGTAGAATGTGATGTCCTGCGCCGGTAATTGGCACCATAGCTTCGGATGAATCCTTCAAACTGTAGCCTCGGGTCATGTCCAATTGGGACACCACGGCGAACGTCTTGTAGGCGTTGCACGAAACTTCGTTGTCCTTCTTATAGCCCATGCCGCATGCGCAAACACGTGCTCCGTTGTCGTGTGGAATACAGATATGTTCGCAGCCTCCGTTGTTCATCATGCAGGGGTGCTGCAGCATCGATCGTTTCTTGTAGATGATCATGTTCTTTAGGTCGGGTTCGTTATCCAGGATGGTTTTGGGATTGTCTCCGTTTGGAAGGTCTACCCGTACAATGTTTTCGTAGGTGGGATCCATGTAGTACAACCTCGATTCCAAAACGCCAAGACCTCGCGGCTTAGCGATTCCGTTCTGCTCAGTCAGAATAGTCTTCTTATTGTTTCCATCATAATCGATCGACACTACCTCCGGTGGATGCTGCGAGCTGTAGTATACCATACGCTTCTCAATGTCGATGGTGATTGCCTCCGGGTATTGTACCGTTTCTTCCAGGATCATAGGATTTGAACCATCCATGTTGGCCATTGCGACCTTGGTGGGAACTCCGAAGCCGCCCTCATCGATCCAGAATAGTTTGCCGTTTGTTGGATCCAGGGCGATCTGCTTTGGTTTAGATATCGAAGTCCTGTCACCGTCGTTGACCAGCACGATCGTTCGGTACTTCACTTTTCCGTCCACCTTAATGGCTTCGATGTTACTTGCCAGCCGATTTCCAATAAACAGGTTTCGTCCGATCCAGTCGAACGCGATTGTGTAGGCCGCACCTACAAGTCCATTGTCCGCTCCAAGGAAACGCGTCTTGTTGCCTCCTCCATACGGCGTCGTGTAGACCGTGCAGTTCTCGTCGTCGTCTTCCTTGCCCTGAATCCAGAATAGAGTCTCACCCTTACGGTCGTAGTCCACGCTGATGCCGCTTTCGATGCCTACGACTGGGATCATGCTTCCAGCTCGGAGGTCACCGCCATTGAAGGGGATGTCAACGATCTGATTGTTCTTCAGCACCATGAGGTAGGCGTTCTCCTCTTCGACGCAACGTCCGTCGGACATCAACTTGAAGCCTGGTTTGCACTTGCAGGAATATCCAGTTTTCTCCGACGGACTGAGCAGACATATGTGCTGACATGTTGCCAACTTGCAAGGGCTCTCGTACATGGGTTGAAGTGATGGATGATGAACATGGATCGACAGGGGCTGTGAAATTAGATGACTGACGACGGTTTGGTTGCTTCCGCGGTATTTGTTCGCGGAGAGAACTCGATTCAATTGACGGTCCGTCCAATAGAGGGTGTCCTCAAATAGCGAGAGGGAATGGGCGTGAAGCAGATAGTGACTAGCGGCCAACACTTGTTGGCGTCCTGTTCCATTGTAGTAGCAGAAGTCGATGAAATCCAGTTTCGAGTCCGCGAAGTACACGCGCTGCGTAGCAATATCCAAGGTCAGTCCATTGGGCCAGTAGATTTTAGTGTTGATGATGGTTTCACGCATTGTACCGTCCATGCCAATTCGTTCGATACGTGGGTTCTCACCCCAATCGGTCCAGAAGAGGAACTTGGCGGTAGGGCTCGGGTCCAAACACATTCCACGGGGCTGGGTGATGTTCTCGCGGACCAGTACCAAGCGGTTTGATCCATTTTCATTGCAAACTTCGATCGTGTTCAACTTGCTGTCCAACCAGTAGAGATTCTGTCCGATCCAATCGTATGCGAGACCTTCAACAAGATCCAAGCCTGTCGAGATGATCTCCCGCGGTTCTTGTCCGCGATCTAACCGAGAGATCTTTTTGAGCTTCATGTCACTCCAGAAGATGGTGCCGGTGTGCATATTGGAAGCGGTTGCAACCACGTTTTCCACGATGATCGGCACACGTTCCAGTCCTTGTTCGTTCAGGTCCGCAACCAATATTGAGTGACGGTTGGAAATGATCAAGAAGGCTGAAGAGTGGTTCACCGCCTTGCAGGTGTGTTTGTTCGATGCCAAAGTATAGCCTTCCGTGCAGGAACAGAAGTACGATCCCTTCGTGTTTGTACAGATTTGGGAACATAGGCCAGGTGGATCGCATTCGTTAAGATCCATGCAAGTGAAGTTGTCCGGCGCAAGTTCTTCGCCTGGAGGACAGATACAGAGTGCTCCCAAAGGAGTTTTTTGACAACCGTTGGAGCACAGACCAGTTTGATGCGTGCACTGAGCCAGATCGCAGCCGAGACCTTCATCAGCACCGTTAGGACAATCCTCGACATCGTCGCATACTGACGTTAGATTGACGCAACGTTCGGTTATTCCAGGACATGCCCATTGACCATGCGGACACTTCAACGGTGGGGTCACGCAAGCATGCTCGGTAGATTCGTCCGACCCATCGCCACAATCGTCCTTACCGTCACAGATGTACGACTTGTAGACACACTTGGAGTTCTTGCACTTGTAGAAGTTGTTCGGGCAAGTGATCTTTCCGCAGTCCTCCTCATCCGAGTGATCCTCGCAATCGTTGGACCCATCGCAATGCCAGGCAACCGGAATGCACACCCCGGACGATTTACACCGGAAGTGCTTCTCCAAATTGCACTGATTCGGTTCCATCGTCGGACATCCAAGTTCGTCACTTCCGTCGTTACAATCCGGAATTCCATCGCACTTGTACGTTTCCTCAACGCACTGCCGCAGATCGTTACACTTGAACTGATTCGCCAAACACGTAATCGATGGACAGTCCTTCTCGTCCTGTTTGTCGAAGCAATCGTCATTGCTGTCGCACACCCAACTCTGTGGTACACGATGACCCGTTCTTGGACACGTGCACTGGAAATACGCACACGTTTTCTCCGCACAGAAATCACCCTCATCCGATCCATCGCCGCAGTCGTTCTCGCTGTCGCACTTCCAGATGTTTGGAATGCAGCGTCCATTCTCGCACGCAAACTGCGATGCCGCGCAAGTCACGTTTCCGCATTCGAACTCATCCGAATGATCGCCGCAGTCGTTCTCATGGTCGCAGCGGAAGTTCAACGGGATACAGCGACCCGATTTACACTGGAACTCGTTTGTGCCGCAGGTTGGTTCTGTGAAATAGAGATCAATCCATCATTAGCTGAAACCACGTTTTCTACCACATAAAGGTTTCGGGTTATTTGGTCGAATGCCGTTTGGCTGCATGCGCCATTTGGCCCAATCCTTAGATTGCAAGTAGTGAAAACTGAGTAATCACTACGCACAGTGAGAATTACATGAGCATTGAGAAATGGGACATTTATGAGAAAAGCGAAAAGTGAGAAATGATAAGAGTTTTCTTTTTAAAAAGAGAAGGGAGAAATGAGAAGTGAAAAGAAATTTTAAAAATATATAAAAATATTTTTTTCAATTTCAGAGGGTTAAAAAAAATCTTCTACAATTTTTTTTTCTCTGGGAGGGAGGGGTTAAGTCCAAACCCCACAACACCCCCAATCACGTGGCTACGATACTGATCTTTATTGTTTTTCCCCTCCTTCCTCTTTCCCCCTTTAATCTTATTTCTGCCTTCTTTCTGTCTTATATCTCTCCTCTTCCTTATCACTTTCCAATTATCATCCAACGTTATTTTGCCAATACTTCATCGTGATCAGCTTTGAAGGATTTCGTTGATTGACATTTAGTCGCATGACATTCCGTCAAAAGGACGTTTAGTCGGAGTTCGAACATATCTTCCTTTTTCCCTTTTCTCCCTTCTTGAATTTTCCTTTCTTCAGCCTTTGACATAATCCTTACTTCTTCTTTTTTCTTTTTTTTTTTCCTTCTACTTTCTTGTGTTCGTCACTTCTTCTACTTCCTTCCTTCGTTATTCTATCTTCTTCCTTTTTTCCTTGTTCTTTCTTCCTTTTTTTCTCCCTTCTCACTTCTTCCTTCTAGCTTCTTCCATATTTCTTATTCTTACATCCTTCTTTTTTCTTCCTACTTCATTCTTCCTTTTACTTGTTCTTTCTTCCTTCATTTTTTTTTCTTCCTTTTTAGTTTTAATTTTTTTTCTTTCTTCTTTCTTCCACCTTGATTCTTCTTTCTTGTTTATTATTCTTTCTTCCTTGTTTCTGCTTCATTTTCCCTTTTTCTTCTTTTTCCTATTTTTCTCACTCCTATTTCCATGCTTCTTTCTTTCTCATTATTCCTTCATATTCTTTCTTCTTCATTCTTCTGTCTTCCTTCTTCCTGCATCCTTCTTCCTTTTTAATTTTTTCTTGTTTTTTTTTCTTCATTTTTTTCTCCTTCGTTCATTTAGCTTCCTACTTCACTGTACCTTTATCCTTCTTCCCTCTCCTTTTTTCCTTCTCCATTTCTCATTCATACTTATTCTTTCGTTTCAAATCATGCTTCTTTTCCATTTCTTATTATCTCCTCCTTCTTTCTGTATCAAATTCATATCTCACCACTCACGAATACCTCATTTTTATCTTCTCATTTATTTCTTCTTTTTCAACCTTCTTCCATCTTTCTTTTTTCTTCCTTTGCCGTTTTCCTTAGTTCTTCTTCCTTCTTGCCTTTTCCTTCTACTTTCTTCTTTCTTTGTTATTGTTTACTTTAGATTGTTATGTATTCTACCTTTTCCCTTCTTACTTCTTTATTCGTCCTTCTTCTTTCTTTTAGCTTCTTCCTTAGTTCTCATTTATTCTTTTCTTTCTTCTTTCATCCTTCTTCCTCCTTCCTTTTTGCTACTTCCTTCATATTTTTTCCTTCTTTTTGTTGCTTCTCCCTCCTTTCTTGTTGTTTCTTCCTTCGTCCTTGCATCTTTATCATTCTTCCTCCCTTATTCACCCTAATTTTTTCGCTTTTTTCTGCTTTATCCTTCTTGTTTCTTCCTTCTTCTGTTTCCTCCTTTCTTTTCCATTCTTCTTTAGTATTATTTTTCTTCCTTCCTGCATCCGTATTTCTTGTTCCTTTTTTAATCTACTTTCTTTTCTTCCTTTTCGTTCTTCTTGCTTCTCCCTTCCTTCTTCTTCTACCTTCCTTAATTCTTCTTAGATTTTTATTCTTTATTTTATATTCTTCCATCTTCCCTTTTTCTCTTTTCTCCCTATCTTCTTCTGTCTTATATCTCTTTCTGTTCTGCTTCTATTTTTCTCACCTTCCCTCCTACATTTCACTTATCACCATTCATTTATAACTTCTCATTTTCCCTTACTCCCTTCTCACATCTTACATCTTTTTTCTCCCATGTTCCGTCTTCCCGTTTTTCTTCCTTTGCCTTTATCTATAATTCTTTTCCTTCTTCGTTACTTCTTCTACTTTCTTCCATTATCCTTCTTCTTTCCTTCTTTTTTTTTCTTCATTTTCTTCCATCTTCATTATTCCCACTACCTTGTTCCTTCTTCCTTGTCCATTCTTTTTCCTCATTCTTTTTGTTTCTTCTTTTTCTTTCTTACTTCTCCTTTCTCTTTTTTTATCTTCTTCCTTGTTTCTTCCATCAATCTTTTTTCTTCCTTCTTTCTTCCTTCTTCTTCATTCATGAGAACTCTCTTCTTCCTTAATTATTCTTTCCTCCTTTTTTTCTTCCTCCTTGTTTCTTCCTTCAATCTTTTTTCTTTCTTCTTCCTTCCTTCTTATTCATTCATGAGAACTCTCTTCTTCCTTAATTATTCGTTAATTATTCGTTCCTTCTTCTTCATTCATGAGAACTCTCTTCTTCCTCTTAATTATTCGTTCCTCCTTTTATCTTTTCTTCTTCTTTTCTTCATCCTTATTCTTTCTGGAGTGCGTGATCTCTCATGTTTCGGACAGCAGAACGATCGCGTGGTCGGACGAATTATTGTGTTCTGCATTGCGCGGCCGGTAATAAAATTAATCAGTTCAGTGCGTGATATCTCATGTTTCGAACAGCAGAACGATCGCGCGGTCGGCCGAATTATTGTGTTCTGCATTGCGCGGCCGGTAATAAAATTAATCAGTTCAGTGCGTGATCTCTCTTGTTTCGAAGCAGGCTTGGTAGTCGTATGGCTACTGCATCTGCCTCATACGCAGGAGGTCGTGGGTTCAATCCTAGGTCCGTTCCATTCTTCTACTTTGTATCTTTTATATATGTCTCATGCTCTAGCAATCGCTAGAACTGGAAATGAACTCCATACCGTTTCCATTACTATTCCTCAATTTGAGTATTCTAACAGTAATCTGCTAGAATTGGAAATGAACTTATAGAGCTCGTTTCCTACATCCAATTAGAAATCAGTTACCTTCTCCTATCTATCACATTGGCAGCTCGTTAACCAAGACGGACCTCTGCCTTCCGAACCTAACCCAAAAATTCCAACAAAATTCCGCATGAACTCGTGGCAAGTGCAGAGGTATATTCGGCTTGCAGTGGTCGAGTGATTGCATCATCATTTCCTCCCCCTCCCTACATTGACTTGCATTCTGACGTGGCAGGCGCCAGTATGACCTAACAAATGAGATCACCAGTACTTGAACATTGAAGATGTGTGCTAGTCCCAAGCAAGAACAGCTGATCTGGTCATAATGAGTAGCAACTACGAGCAGTCAATCAAGCTCAAGCTCAAGCTCTTTCTTCATCCTTATTCTTTCTTTTCCCCTCTTCCTCTTTCATTTTTCTTCCTTTCATCTTTCTGCCTTATCTCACCACCCTTCTCTCACTTCTTGCTTCAGTTCTTCCTGCTTTTTTCATTCTTGTTTTTTTCCTTTATCCTTACTTCTTCCTTTTTCCTTCTACGTTCTTCCTTTTTCGTTATTTCTTCTACTTTCTTCTACTTTCTTCCTTTATTCTTCTTCTCTCTTATATTTTCTTCCTTTTTTTCATTTTTTGCATCTTCTTTATTCCTCCTTTTGCCCCTATTTACCCATATTGCCCCTATCTTGTTCCTTCTTCCTTATTTTTTTGTTCCTTCTTTTCCTTTATTACTGCTTTTTCTTTTTTTGTCTTCCTCCTCCTTCCTCCTTGCTTCTTCCTTCCTTCTTCTTCATTCATGAGAACTCTCTTCTTCCTTTATTATTCTTTCTTCCTTTTCTTCTTATTTTCTTCTTTTTTTTCGTTGTTCTTTGATCTTTTTGCTTCCTTCTTTACTGTCCTTTCTTCTTCTCTACATATTCCTTTTTCTTTCTTTCATCTTCGTTTTTCCCGCTTCTTTATTTCTTTTTCATACTTTCTTAATCCTTATTCTTTCTTTCCCTTCTTCCCTATTTAATTTTCTTCTTTTCTTCTTTCTGCCTTATCTCACCACTCTTCTCTATTCCAATTATCAACCCTTACGTCACACTTGCTTCAGTTCTTCCTTCTTTTTCATTCTTCTTTTTTCCTTTTTCCTTCTACGTTCTTCCTTCTTCGTTATTTCTTCTACTTTCTTCCTTTATCCTTCTTCTCTCTTATATTTTCTTCCTTCTTTTTTTCATTTCTTCTTTATTCCTTTTCTTGTTCATTCTTTCTTCACCACTCTCCTCTTTCTTTCTACTTACTTTTTCTTTTTCTTTCTTACTTCTTCTTTTCCTTTTTTGTCTTCCTCCTTCAATCTTTTTTCTTCCTCCTCCCTTTTATTTTTTCTTTTTGCTTTCTTCTTTTCTGTTCTTTCTTCATTCTTTATTAGTCCTTCTTCTGGTTTTCATCTTCTTTTTTATTCCTCGTCCTTCTTTCTTCTTCGTACATACTTCATCCATACCATTTCTTCCCCCCTTTTTCATTTTTCTTCCTTTCTTCTTTCTGTATCTCACCATTTATCTCCCACTTCCCAATTATCAAACCTTACGTTTTATTTCTTGCTTCAGTTCTTCCTTCTTTTGTCTACATTCTTGATTTTTATCTTTTTTCCTTTCTTCTTCCATTTCCCCTCTAGGTTCTTCCTTCTTCGTTGTTTCTACTTTTTTCCTTTTAACTTCTTTGTTTTTCCTTTATCCATCTCAATTCTTTCTCCTTCTATCCTTTTTACTTGTTACTTTTTCCTTATTTTATCCTTCTTCATTCTTTCATCTTCCTTGCTGTTTTGCTACTTTTTTTCATCCGTTTTACTTAGTTTTGTTTCTTCATCCATCTTTCTTGTTTCTTCTACATTATTCCTCCTTTTGCCTTCTTTCTTCTTATTTTCCTTGTCTTTTTTTCATTCTTATTTCTTCTTTCTCCCTGGTTTCAGTTTTTTCGCACTTTTCTCCTTGCTACTTCTTAGTTCACGAATATCACATCTCACTTGTCACCACTCACTGCTTACTTCCTAGATTCTCCTACTCACTTATTACTGCACACATCTCACTATTCAGTACATCTATTTCTCTTCCCTCACTTCGAACATCTCATTCTCTCTTCTCACTTCTTCTTCTTTTTTCTCCATTCGTCCATCTTGATTTTTTTTCCTTTTTCCCTAATTCTTCCCTTTTCGTTCTAAGTTCTTCCTTCTTCGTTATTTCTTCTACTTTTTTCCTCATGACTTCTTTCTTTTTCCTTTATCCTTCCACTCAATTCTATCTTTTTCTTTCCTTCTTCGTTGTTTCTTTTTTCTTCTTTTTTCCTTCTATATTCCTTCATACTTCCTTCTTCCCTTTTGCTACTTCCTTCTTCTTTTTCCCTCTTTCTTGTTTCTTCATCCATCTTTCTTCTATATTATTCCTCCTTTCGTCTTCTTACCTCCTTTTTCCTTTTATTTTTTTTCATTCTTAATTCTTCTTTCTCTTTTTCTTCCTCCTTTTTCTTACTTCGCTTTTCCTTCTTCCAACTTCATTTTTCCTTATTATTCTTTTTTCTTTACTTTACCTTCATCCGTTTTCATTTTTCTCCTCTAATGTTGATTAATTATGATGATTAATTATTTTTAGAGCGTCTTAGGGGAAATGCTACAAGGTTAAAAGACTATTATTCTTCCATTTATTTCCACTAGTGGAAGTAAATGGAAGAATAATAGTCTTTTAACCTTAATCCTCTAATGTTATTGTTTTACTTCTTTCTTGTTCGTTGTTCTTGCTTTCTTATTTACTGTTCCTTTTTCTCATTTCTTTTTCTTTTTTCATTCTTCCTTCATCTTCATGCTTCTTTTCCTTCTCCCTTATTACCTCTTTCTTCTCCTTTTTGTGTTATATCTCACCACTCGTTTCTCACTTCCCAAATATCATCCCTCACGTCTCACCTCTTGCTTCTGTTTCTCTCTTTATTCTCTCCTACTTACCATTGCTCAACTATCAAACCATTCACGTCTAACTTCTCATTTTTCCCTACTCACTTCTCGCTTGTTTCTGCACACATCTCACTATTCATTTCACTGCACTCACTTCGAACATCTCATTTCTCTCTTCTTCCTTCTTTTATCTCCCTTCTTATATCGTCCTTTTTTTTACTTCATTTGCATCTTCCTTACTTCTTCTTCAATCTTCCCTTCTCCTTCAACTTTCTTCGGTATGCTTTCTACTTTTTAACCTTCCTACTTCTTCCTTCTTCTTTCTTTCTTCTGGTTTACTTCCTTTATATTTGTTCCAACCTTTATGCCTTCTTCCATTTTTTATTCCTTTACTATTTTTCCTAATTTCTTGTTTTTGTTCCTTCTTACTGGTTTCTTCTTCATTATTCCTTTCGTCTTCTTCATTCTTTTTTTCTGATTGCCTTTTTATTTTTTATTTTTCCTTTTCTTTTTCTTTCTTTTTCTTTGCTTCTTCCTTCTTTCTTTTTGTTACCTCCTTTCTCCTTCATTCTTCTTTCTTGTCCTTTCTTCCTTGATCTTACTTCATACTTCTTTCATCCGTTCTCCTTGTTCCTTTTTCCTTTTTCCTCCGTTATTCTTGCTTCCTCCTTCTTTTTTATATCTCTACGAACGAGACTTTCAGCCCTAGGCTGACACTCCTCCTTCTTCTTCTTCCTCCTTTCATCGTCATTACTACCTTCAGCTTATTCTCTCTTTTCTCTTTTTTCTTCTTTCTTTTTCCTCTATCTTTCTGTTTTATATCTTATCATTTCCTTCTCACTTTCCAATTATCATCGTCCCTCACGTCCCTTCCTTGTGTTTCTCTCACTACTTCCTCCTACTTCTCACATTTTTTTTATTTTCCCTACTCACTTCTCACTTGTTACTGCACACATCTCACTATTCAGTCATTACACTTATTTCCTTTTACTCATTTCTCATTTCCCACTTCGAACAACTCGCTTCAATTAATGAGGGAAAAATGTTCAACTATTCGACCAAACGACCCTAAACCCAAATAAATCCACTTACTCGTGCAGTTCTGCTCCTCATCGCTGTTGTCCAAACAATCGTCATCTCCGTCGCAGATCCAACTCTTCGGAATACACCGCTGGTTGTTGCACGTAAAGTCCCACGTATTCGGGCAGGACTGCACCGGAGGTTCAGCATTCGGATCCGCAAAGCAACTCCTGCCGTCATCTCCCAATCGTTCCCCGTACGGACAACCGCACTTCACCGTCAATCCACTGGAGCTATTGCGCGGAACCGCGAAGCACAACTTCTCGCAACCGCCATTATTGATTCCGCACGGTTGATGCGAATCGATCAGCTGAATCGATCGACTGAACACTTTCACGCCATATAGTCTGTTAGTTTGCGGTTCACGAACCATGATCTCCTCCTGCTCGCCGGTCAACTTGTGCAGTCGGACGATCGCGTCCAAGCGCCAATCGGTGATGTACATCCACTCGTCGTGGATCACGATCGAGAACGGATGCCGAATCAGTCGTGAGTTGACCGTCTTCACGTCCGTACCGTCCAGGCTTGCATGCTGGACGTGGTCCAACAAGGCATCACACCAATAAACGCGATCTTCCTTGAAATCGATCGACAGACCGTTTGGCCAACCCAAAGTCACATTCTTGAACACCATCAAGCCCGTACCGTCGGAGTTCGCTCGGCTGATATTTGCCGGTCGATCCCACTCAGAGAAGTAGATGTATCCCTTGTTCGGATGCACAACAATAGCACGTGGTCGTTTCAGATTCTTCAGCAGAGTTCTCCTGTAGGCGACCGTCCTGGTGCTCAGTACATTCAACGTTCCCTTTCGACTGTCAATGTAGTAAAGATTCTTGGAAACCCAATCAACGGCCAGTCCTTCAACGCCTTCGTTCTGTGAGGCGAGTACAATTTCCCGTCCGGTTCCGTTCCGATGAACCCGGTAGATCACGTCCTGCAGAACGTCCGAGTAGTAGATGTGTTCATCAACAGCATCGAAGTCCAAACCGACGAATCGAGCCCGTCGGGACACAACCGGTAGAATCGCATCGCTGAATCCTTCGATGACGGGATCAAGTACCTTACCCTTGATGAATCGCTGCTGCGAGTACATCAAGAACTGTCGCACTAGCTCGCAGTTCATCAGATCCTTGGACAGCTGCCATCCGGTGGTACACGCGCAGCGATAGCCCAATCCGGAAGGAGCACCCTGCACTGCCGTTACTACGCACATTTGTGAGCATCCTCCGTTGTTGCTTCCGCAAGGATTTGAAACCTTCGGTTGAGCGATCGGATGTACGGTGATGATCGCTTTAGGTTCGCGGATATCCTTTGCTTTGAAGATCGATTGAATGCTGGACGAACCTTCGAATTTGTCAACGGACATAATACCCTGCTTGGTGGCATCCGTCCAGAAAACACGATTTTCGAACAGCGCCAAACGGGATGGGCTCGGCACTTGTTGACCACGCAGAATCATGACTCGATATTCTCCATCGTAGTTGACGGATTCGATGTAGTCCAGCAGCGAATCGCACCAGAATACTCGCTTCGCGATAACATCCACGGCAACGCCGGATGCTTTGTAGGCAGCCTCAGATACAATCGATTTAGCATGAGTTCCGTCCATATGAGCTCGCAGAACGTGACTTCCATCGGCGACGAACATGAGACCGGACGTTGGATCCAGTGCCAGGTCAGCCGGGCTAGTGAGGTTCGATCCTAGGACTACAGCGCGCCATCGTCCATCAAGTTCGAACACGTCAACCTTCTGTCCGACCAAGTCCGCCACATACAGCTTGTCTCCGATCCAGTCGATGGCAATTGCAACCGGAGCCCATGTGCCGGGCAACGAAAAATCATGGCCACCGTAACCTCCATTTTCCAAAACTTGAGACTGAACTTTGCGGGTTTTGATGTCAGACCAGAACAGAAGGTTCTTGCTGTGATGGTAAGCCAAACCACTAGCTCCGGTTGCGTTGGCGATTGTCCTGAAGTCCTGACCGTGTGAACTCATCCGCACTATTGCACGATCGTAAGCGAAGATCAACTCCAGACTGGATGCCGTGGGGGCAACGCAGCGCGATCTGTCCATGAGCGTGTAACCGCCCGCACAAGCACAGGAGTACGATCCGTCCGTATTGGTACAGAGCTGATCGCAGTGACCCCACACGTTACATTCGTCCAGATCGCTACAGGTCCTGTTATCGGGCGAGAGCGTTCGTCCCGGAGGACAGTAGCACACTCCACCAGTCAGCGATGGACCGCATTTGTACTCGCAACCCAAGGCCGGGCATGATGCAGTAGCTGAAATAAATTCGAGTTTAATTCCAAATGATCTGTAGGTCGATCGCTCATGAAAACTTACAACAAGCCGTCTCTTCGTCGGTTCCGTCCTCACAGTCTCGCTTTCCGTCGCACAACTTTGTTTTGGCGATGCACTTCGGTTGACCGTTGGGTCCACCCCGCGGACATAGGAACTTGTTATCCGGGCAGGCAATCGCCGTGCAATTCGCCTCATCACTCTCGTCGGAGCAGTCGTGGTAACCGTCACAGTGGAAGGTCGCCGGGATGCACAGCGAATTTGCGCATCGGAACTGACCTCCATGACACGGCGGGAAATCTACAAATTAAATATGAAAAAACAAGGTTGATTGATGAAGGAAGGCACTTATCGCCGCAGGATGACGCCTTTCTAAAGCTGAGCGTCGTCGTGGTCGTGATTAATTACGGTGAAGATCCGCATTCGCCAAGGTCACCCTGTGCGCGATCGTGATCGCGATACTTACTGCAATTCTGCTCGTCGGAATTGTCGCCGCAGTCGTTCTTGTGGTTGCACTTGAGCACCGTATCGATACAGCGCAGCCCGTTGGCACAGCGGAACTGATCGAGCTGGCAGGCAATGCCCGGGCACCCGTCCTCGTCCACCCCGGTCCGACAGTCCAGATAACCGTCGCACTTCTTCTCCTTTGGCACACAGATGTCGGCGACGCGCCCGTTCACCGACACGGACTGCGACGGCGTCCCGCAGTGGATGTCGTCCGGTTGGCACTTGCGGTATGCTGCGTGAGGAAGAAACGAGAGCAAGTACGAAACAGGAAGCAAATTAGAGAGCTGCAGCAATTGCATTTGTATACGATGGGGATTAATTTGAGCTGCGGTAATTTACTGCGTGATTATGTCTCGTTAAGTCGTGTCTTCGTTTGTTTGGGCTCTTCCGAGGCGAACTGTCTACGTTGGTATATATCCACGGGCTGTGATTTTGTTGTTCGCATGGAACTTACGGCCCGCTTGCAATTATCGAGGTCAGTAGTTACAAAGTGAGACATGGGAATGGTCATAATGTGGCTTCGGAAAGCTGCATGGTTAAAGTCGTTGTCATGTAAAGTAGCTGTTGTAGTCAATATCAATTTGCTAATATTGATAAATCCATTTCTAATAAGGTTTGTATGCTAGATTTATAGTGACAGTAAGATTAGCTTAATTTCTCATATATATTTACACTTCCAAATGATATCCTTGAATTTAGAAAAAAATATAAAAAAATTCTTTAAAACGGAAAAAGTTAGTTTGAATTTATTGTATTGGAAAAATGGGACCCCTTCTTTAAGGTCACTCCTGACGGAATCCAAGATTAAAAGTGCTCGCGTTTTCGGGGGCACACCACTTGATACGGAAGCAACGCACAACTGTCATTTTTATTATTTCACGCATGCTGCGACGAAGCAAAGCTAAATCAACAAAAATGACAGTTGTGCGCCGCCTCTGAATCGAGTGGTGTGCCCCTGAAAACGCGAGCACTTTGGATTCCGTCAGGAGTGACCTTAACGTGTAAAGTTTCGGAAATTTTTTATCAATTTTATTGCCTTTTTGTGTTTTTTTGTGGAAATATTCTTATTGATTATCATTATAGAAAGAGCATTGCTCTTTATTGATTATTTTGAGGAAAATTTTCAATTTTTACTTTGTGAAAAATGTTGTAATTGTTAATTGCTAATATTGATATTTATATTTATGGAAATGGGGCCCTCCTTAGCCGTGCGGTAAGACCCTGATTTGGTTAATGGCAATTTCCTAGTTTTTTAATGGAAACTTTCTAATTCTTCATGGAAATTTTGTTTTGCTGCCAAAATCATGTTCTGACCGCAGGAAAATCAAGATAAATAAGAGTTTGCGAGCGTTAGGTAGAACATAAGCAAGGAACTGTAGCAGGAACTTCTGGTGCTCTGCCAGGCTGTACGATTCGCAAGACAAAACAGTACGCATTTAACAGGCGGATGGCGGGAAGCGAGAAGGCTGACAAAGTTGCCCAGACCGAGACCTTCTTCTTCCATGGAGGTGCTACGATGACTCAAAAGCGATGACTTCGCTCTGATGGCCAACGAAGAAAGAACTTCACCTAACCCGAAACCACTAAGGCAGCATTTCGACGAAGATGTTTAATGCAAGCCCAAACGAAATGCGACCAATGAATCAATATTCGAACAACGGCAAATATACCCTTTGTCATCAACAGAGCTGGTTGCTGACAAACGTACCTCGTAACAAGCCCGTAACAATATGACAAGAATCATTTGCCTTGCATACTCTGATTTTTCCGAGAATACGATACTTACTTTGTAATTATAGTTATAGATTCTCGCATATTTCCATAAAAGTAGAAACTACGATTGCATAAAACCAAAATTTTTTGTAGAGATAATGATAATAACAGGAAGAAAAGTTAGCAACAAATTTGTCTTCTTTTTTGTAACTGACTAAATTTTTCGGATCTTTGTCATTTATTATCTCCGACAAAAACAAAGCTTTGTCAAAGGTTCTCTTTTGTCACTTATTCTGCATGCGGCTAAAAAAAATGATTCCCTGCATGCGACCATAGAGGCCACACAGTGGCAGTGGCGCTCGAAAGGTCAACCTGAGAGAGCAACTTCTTGACCTAAAAAGATAAAGGACACTAACCCGACCGAGTCGCCAAGCCTCAAGAGGATACCAGTCTGCCTGTGCCATCGGCAAAAGGGGCCGTAAATCCCTGGCAGCTGGTTAGTAGGGTAAAGCGGAAGTCAAATACATCCCGACTCGCCAAAAAGCAGGGCAAGGCCTAGAAGAGGACGAGTGGAGCATCACACGCACCAAGGCCTGGGAATTGTTCTTGGTATTGAAGCGTAGAGCACAAGCCTAGGTCAGGTCTTTGGATGCGGAAGTGAACCTTCAGTGTAAACAACTGCCAAACAACTGTAAACAAGGACGATGTCACGGATGCAGACAATATCATCTCGACCGTCAAAACGCAATGCGGTACAGAGGTTGAGAAGACCACTGTACGCCTAAGAGACGAATTTTTTGGCACGCAGGTAGCCCCTTTAGGTTACCCGTCGTGAAAGCCAGAAAGGTCTTGGATAGAGGGAAGTTGAAGACCGTTACCATACCCAATAAACATACTCCAGCCACCTTCAGTAGAAACGTGCTATCGATGCTTAGAGTCCAGACGTAACCCAGCAAACACAAGATCGTATATCATAACGAATAAGTGTACAAAGTGGAGGCCATATACGTACTCCTTGCATGCAGTCAAATAGAGGCATGCGCCTATATCGTCTCCACCTTGAATATTTATTCGCTATCACATGCGACTTTGTGTTGGCTGGAAGTCCTATGACTGTAAGGGCCCATACCTGTGTTGCCGCTTGTAATGACTAAGCGAAAGATTACTGTTCGGTAAATTGGAAGAATCCATCCAGTAGGTTTTTCAGAATATTGTTGTACCGAGAGAGTATTGAGTGGAGCAGGGCTCTTGTGCTTGAGCGCTGATGATAATAAATTCAGAATTAGTTTGACTGACCACGAACTCGGACGTGTATTTATTTCCCTTAAAGAAGATTCATTTTTAGTGAAGAAGCTAGTTATATCACCGCTGTGGTGAGGAAGGGGACTAGGTGCAGAGATACGATAAGGCCCCAAAGTGCCTTATGGTGTGGCAGTCGGTCTCGGAGTCAAGGAGCGATGTCGCCCTCCTGGCTGACCCGTATAATATCCCTGCCGATAACCCCACTGGTATAATAACAAGGTGGCGAACGGGTCTACAATGACGGCTACTTGCAGGATGGGACGATATCCGATTCAAGAGGTGTTACACTCCTCCGGTCAGGGTGTCGCCATAGCCAAGGTCAATGATGTGTCCTATACTATAGCTGCTATGCCCCACCAAGGTGGCCAGTAGAACAGGTCAACCAGATGGTCGTCAGGTTATCGTCCAACTTAGTGGGCCGGAAGCCGGTTGTCATAGCAGTAGATTTCTACGCTTGGGCAGCCACAGCAGCAGTCATGGATTGACGTAACGTTTACCAGTCCTGGCTTGGCACCAGACATGGACTGGGGGTTAGACGAGGGCTACACCCGTGAGTGATCATTTGGCAATTCGCTTTAAGAGCAACTATGGTGTGCATCATCTGTGGGCAGCAGGAATATGTCCAAGGGCTTAACGATCCTCCCTAGGCCATCTGCGAGTTGTGGGGCTTGCCTAGGATGTGGTGGAGTTTGACAGTGGACCCTGTTAAACCTCTATAAAAAGCTGCATGTATCCGCAAGTAGGCCCCACCAAAGCGACCGTGTGCCGCTCAAAGCCCACAAGCCCAAGTCCTAGTGTTAGGTGGGACGCTAAACAGCCCTGACACGACGGCCCTCCGACGAGACAGGAGGTTTGCGCAGGCCCAATAAGCCGCCAATATAAGAGATAATGCGACTCGATATAATCGGCAAAGACCTAGGCGACGAATACAGGATCACGATTGGAAGCTTGGAACATGGAATTGCAAGTCGCTAGGTTTCGCAGGTTGCGACAGGATGATCTACGATGAATTACTTCCCCGCAACTTCGACGTCGTGGCGCTGCAGGAGATTTGCTGGACAGGACAGAAAGTGTGGAAAAGCGGGCATCGAGCGGCTACCTTCTACCAAAGCTGTGGCACCACCAACGTGCTGGGAACCGGCTTCACAGTGCTGGGTAAGATGCGCCAACGCGTGATTGGGTGGCAGCCAATCAACGCAATGATGTGCAAGCTGAGGATAAAAGACCGTTTCTTCAACTATAGCATGCTCAACGTGCACCACACGAGGGGATACCCGAAGACGAAAAAAAACGTTCTATGCACAGCTGGAGCAGACATACGATGGATGCCCACTACGGGACGTCATAATCGTCATCGATGACATGAACGCTCAGGTAGGCAGCATTTAGACCGGTCATCGGACCGGATAATCTGCATACCCTATCGAATGATAATGGTCAACGATGCATAAACTTC
Organism: Armigeres subalbatus; assembly: GCF_024139115.2. Taxonomy (NCBI): domain Eukaryota; kingdom Metazoa; phylum Arthropoda; class Insecta; order Diptera; family Culicidae; genus Armigeres; species Armigeres subalbatus. Next base: position 220,148,511 of record NC_085139.1, read on the forward strand.
GCAGCCTCCCGCGGAATGGTAGTCCGAAGCACCTTCTTTCCCCGCAAAATGGAGATCACCTAACCAAGAAACGGAAAACCAAATCGACCACGTTCTAATCGACGGTAAATTCTTCTCCGACATCACGAACGTCCGCACTTACCGCAGTGCGAATATTGAATCCGACCACTACCTCGTTGCAGTATGCCTGCGCTCAAAACTCTCGACGGTGTACAACACGCGTCGAAGTCGGACGCCGCGGCTTAACATTGGGCGGCTACAAGACGGTAGACTAGCCCAAGAATACGCGCAGCAGCTGGAAGTGGCACTTCCAACGGAAGAGCAGCTAGGCGCAGCGTCTCTTGAAGATGGCTGGAGAGATATTCGATCTGCCATTGGTAGCACCGCAACCGCTGCACTTGGCACGGTGCCCCCGGATCAGAGAAACGACTGTTATGACGGCGAATGTGAGCAGTTAGTGGAAGAGAAGAATGCAGCATGGGCGAGATTGCTGCAACACCGCACGAGGGCGAACGAGGCACGATATAAACAGGCGCGGAACAGACAAAACTCGATTTTCCGGAGGAAAAAGCGCCAGCAGGAAGATCGAGACCGTGAAGAGACGGAGCAACTGTACCGCGCTAATAACACACGAAAGTTCTATGAGAAGTTAAACCGTTCACGTAAGGGCCACGTGCCACAGCCTGATATGTGCAAGGACATAAACGGGAACCTCCTTACGAACGAGCGAGAGGTGATCCAAAGGTGGCGGCAGCACTACGAAGAACACCTGAATGGCGATGTGGCAGACGAAGATGGCGGTATGGTGATGGACCTAGAAGTAAGCGCGCAGGACATAATTTTACCGGCTCCGGATCTTCAGGAGATCCAGGAGGGGATTGGCCGGCTGAAGAACAACAAAGCCCCTGGGGTTGACCAATTCCCAGGAGACCTATTTAAACACGGTGGTGAGGCACTGGCTAGAGCGCTGCACTGGGTCATTACCAAAATTTGGGAGGAGGAAGTTTTGCCGCAGGAGTGGATGGAAGGTGTCGTGTGTCCCATCTACAAAAAGGGCGATAAGCTGGATTGTAGCAACTACCGCGCAATCACATTGCTGAACGCCGCCTACAAGGTACTCTCCCAAATGTTATGCCGTCGACTAGCACCAATTGCAAGGGAGCTCGTGGCAGTACCAGGCGGGATTTATGAGCGAACGCTCCACGTGTTCGCCATTCGCCAAGTACTGCAGAAATGCCGCGAATACAACGTGCCCACATCATCTATTCATCGATTTCAAAGCCGCATATGATACAATCGATCGGAACCAGCTATGGCAGCTAATGCTCGAACACGGACGAAATCGAGGTGGTAGAAGAATTTGTGTACTTGGGCTCACTGGTGACTGCCGAAAATGATACCAGCAGAGAAATTCGGAGACGCATAGTGGTTGGAAATCGCACGTACTATGGACTCCGCAAAACGCTCCGATCGAATAGAGTTTGCCGCCGTACCAAACTGACTATCTACAAAACGCTTATTAGACGGGTAGTCCTCTACGGACACGATACCTGGACGATGCTCGTGGAGGACCAACGCCAACTTGGAGTTTGCGAAAGGAAAGTGCTGCGTACCATCTATGGTGGGGTGCAGATGGCGGACGGTACGTGGAGGAGGCGAATGAACCACGAGTTGCATGAGCTGCTGGGAGAACCACCCATCATCAACACCGCGAAAATCGGACGACTACGGTAGGCCGGGCACTTAGCCAGAATGTCGGACAGTAAACCAAAACGTGTCATGCGACAGTTCATTCTTCATGATTACTCACGAATAATCTTTTAATAAGTCAGTAGACCTCATTGGGTCCGTAGGAACGGTACCAACGACCTTATTAGCCACTTCTGAAGCATCACGGATTGTCCAGGTGGAACCTGCATGGGGGACATTTTCATTTGTTTCATACGAATTAACATCTAATGAGGCTGTGAAACACAATAGACCCTAATTACCATTCCAGGACCTTCAGAGGGTTTATTTATTTATTACCAGACTAAGGCCGGAGTGGCCTGTGCAATACATAAAAGTCTTCTCCATTAGGCTCGGTCCATGGCTGCACTTCGCCAACCACGCAGTCTGCGGAGGGTCCGCAAATCATCTTCCACCTGATCGATCCACCTTGCCCGCTGTGCACCTCGCCTTCTAGTTCCCGTCCGATCGTTGTCTAGAACCATTTTCACCGGATTACTGCCCGACATTCTGGCTACGTGCCCAGCCAACCGCAGTCCTCCGATTTTTGCGGGGTGAACGATGGATAGTTCTTCCAACAGCTGATGCAACTCGTGGTTCATTCGCCTCCTCCATGTACCGTCCACATCTGCACCCCACCTTTCGAAAACTTCGAAACTTGCGTTGTACTCCTGCGTTGGTGCTCCACGAGCATCGTCCAGGTCTCGTGTCCGTAGAGAACTACCGGTCTAATAAGCGTTTTGTAGATAGTCAGTTTGGTACGGCGGCGAACTCTATTCAATCGGAGCGTTTTGCGGAGTCCAAAGTACGTACGATTTCCTGCCATGATGCGTCTCCGAATTTCTCTGCTGGTATCGTTATCGGAGGTCACCAGTGAGCCCAAGTACACGAATTCTCCAACCACCTCGATTTCGTCTCCACCAATACAAACTCGTGGTGGATGGCTTACATTGACCTCTCTTGAGCCTCTTCCTAACATGTACTTCGTCTTCGACGTGTTGATGACAAGTTCAATCCGTTTAGCTTTGCTTTTCAGTCTGATGGAGGCTTCCTCCATCCTCTCAAAGTTACATGCCATGATATCAATGTCTTCGGCGAAACTAAATAAATGGACGGACTTCGTGACAATCGTACCACTTGTGTCAATACCTGCCCTTTGTATTTCTCCCTCCAAAGCGATGTTGAATAGCAGACACGAAGGACCATCACCTTGCCGTAGCCCTCTGCGCTTTTCGAAGGGAACTCGAGGATGCTGAAACTGAAACTCGAACTACGCACATCTCCCGATCCATCGTAGGTTTGATCAACCGTATCAGTTTATCCGGAAATCCGTGTTCGTGCGCCATAGCTGGTCTCGATCAATTGTATCATATGCGACATTGAAGACGATGAATAGTTGATGTGTGAACAGGCTGTATTCGCGGCATTTATGCAATACCTGACGTACGGCGAACACTTGATCTGTGGTAGAGCGTTCACTCAAAATCCCGCCTGGTACTGCCCCACGAACTCTCTTGCAATTGGTGCTAGTCGGCGGCATAAAATTTGGGAGAGTACCTTGTAGGCGGAATTCAGCAATGTGATTGCGCGGTAGTTGCTACAATCCAGCTTATCGCCCTTTTGTAGATGGGGCACACAACACCTTCCATCAACTCCTGCGGCAGAACCTCATCCTCGCAAACCTTGGTAATTACCGAGTGCATCGCTCTAACCAGTGCCTCACCACCGTATTTAAACAGCTCTTCTGGTAGTTGATCAACTTCAGGGTTTTTGTTGTTTTTCAGCCGGCCGATCTCCTTCTGGATTTCCTGGAGATTCGAAGCCGGAAGTCGTATGTCCTGCGCGCGTGCTCCTGCCGCCACCTTTGGATCACTTCACGCTCGTTTGTAAGCAGGTTCCCGTTTATGTCCTTACACATATCGGGCTGCGGCAAGTGGACGTGAACGTGAACGTTTTAACTTCTCATATAACTTTCGTGCTTTATGAGCGCGGTACAGTTCCTCCGTCTCTTCACGGTCTCAATCATCCTGCTGGCGCTTTTTCCTCCGGAAAATCGAGTGTCTGTTCAGCGCCCGTTTGTATCGTCCTCGTTCGCCCTCGTGCAGTGTTGCAGCAATCTCGCCCACGCTGCATTCTTCTCCTCAACTAACTGCTCAGTTGACAATTGTCTTTCGCGCGTGACATACGTTTTTCGCACAGTTGACGTAAATAACCAACAAAATTTCATGTTCCTAGTGACGAAAGTAAAGTTTCATTAAGCGTAATATGTCGCACTGGAAGAACACCATTGTCGTGGATTTCAGTTTCCTCCCGAGACGCCCTCCTTTGGCTCAGGTTAAGCAGTTTCTTGAGGAATCTCTCAAGCTTAACATGGCTGATGTAAAAAGCATCCAACTGCACAACCTCAATGACTGTGTGTTTGTTGAGATGAACAGCGCAGGCGTAGCCGCACGACTACAAAAAGAACATCACCTCAAACACTCATTTCACCGTCTCGGCGTATTCTATCATATTCCGGTATACGTAGATGGTCCCACCACTACATTGAGGATTCATGATCTTCCTCCGAGAATGCCGAATGAAACCATATCGGACTGCCTAAAGCAATATGGTAAAGTTATCTCCGTACAGAACGAGACATAAAAGAACTTTTTTCCAGGAGTTGCAAATGGTGTAAGAGTGGTGCGAATAATGCTAGAAAAAGCAATACCATCTCGTATCGTTATCGATGACGAGCCCACGCTTGTAACTGGACAAAAACAAAACCAATCCCAAACGAGTGCTCCAGCAGCGACGGTTTCAACATCATCCAACAAACAACACAATAGCGACCCTCCGCCGATGCGAGCCGATGTAAGCGAAAGCGAAGAGGACGACTATGAGGACGAAGGGAAAAACAACAACGACGACAGTGACGTTGACGAACAAACTAATACATAACGGCATAGAGTCCGGTACTGGAGCCAGCGCGAAGATTCGATTGTCTACTGCATCATCAACATCAAGCGATATACAAGATGAAAATATTTCCAAGAGATCGCACGGATCGATGATGATGATTATGATATTAGCAATAGTGGAAAAAATATCATTCGGACTAGGAAGAGTATAACACAGGATCCAAGAAAAAATAATTAATTATATTCAGAATGCATTGTATTTTATTGTTGTGAAATACTATCTCATGAGATGAGCCAGCCGCGGGCTAAAAGTCTCAAAAATAAAGATAAAAAAACTAACTGCTCACATTCGCCGTCATACCAGTCGTTTCTCTGATCCGGGGCCACCGTGCCTAGTGCAGCGGTTGCGGTGCTTCCAATCAATGGCGGATCAAATATCTCTCCAGCCATCATCAAGAGACGCCACTTCCAGCTACTGCGCGTAGTCTTGGGCTAGTCTACGGTATTGTAGCCGCCCAATGTTTATCCGCGGCGGACGACTGCGACGTGTGTTGTACACCGTCGAGAGTTTTGAGCGCAGACATACTGCAACGAGGTAGCGGTCGAATTCAATATTCGCACTGCGGTAAGTGCGTACGTTCGTGATGTCGGAGAAGAATTTACTGTCGATTAGAACGTGGTCGATTTGGTTTTCCGTTACTTGATTAGGTGTTTTCATGTGGTCTTGTGAATATTCTTGCTGGGGAAGAAAGTGCTTCGGACTACCATTCCGCGGGAGGCTGCAAAGTTTATGCATCGTTGGTCGTTGTCGTTCGACACGGCATGCAGACTATCCGGTCCGATAAGCGATCTATACAGTTCCTCCCTTCCTCGCGGAGCGTTCATGTCGCGGATGATGATTTTGACATCCCGCATTGGGCATCCATCATATTTCCGCTCCAGCTGTGCATAGAACGCTTCTTTCTGCACGTTGATGATGCTATAGTTGAAGAATCGGCTTTTTATCCTCAGCTTGTACATTCTTGCGTTGACTGGCTGCCACCCAATCATGCAGTTCCATGTTCCAAGCATCCAATCGTGATCCTTTATTCGTCGCCCAGGTCGTTGCCGATTGTATCGAGTCGTATTATCTTCTATGTCGTTCGTTATGGTTGTTTTAAAGGCGGCTTATTGGGCCTGCGCAAACCTTCTGTCTCGTCGCAGGGCCGTCGTGTCAGGGGCTGTTTAGCGTCCCACCTAACACCAGGACTTGGGGCTTGTGCGCTTTGAGCGGCAAACGGTCGCTTTGGCGGAGCCTACTTGTCGATACATGCAACTTGTTAAAGAAGTTGAACAGAGCCCACTGTCAAACCCCACCACATCCTAGGCAGGCGCCACAACTCGCAGATGGCCTGTAAAGGGATCACCAAACCCTTGGACATAATCCCTGCTGCCCCCTTCTACAAAGTGGGCTTCGTAGCCATGTGGTTAGCGACGTCAATCGTTTAGACGCATGTGCTGTGGAGTGTGGGTTCGATTCCCGCCATGATAAGGAGAAAACTTTTAGTAAAGCGAAAAGTTCTCCACTGGTCCACTGGGTGTTGTGTAAATGTCCTTGTCCGTTGTCTCATGCTGAATGTTAAGTGTTCAGTCTGTGCGACCTCTGGTCGAAGACGGTAATCCTGTCTTTTAAAAGTTGTGGCGCAGCTTATTTCAATTAATTTTGCTAAAAAAAACTTTCTGCAAGCAAATCGGTTAAGGCTAAATACAAAAAAGTGTGTCTCACATTTTTTTGTACACACATACATACATTCATACACACATACAGACATCACCTCAATTCGTCAAGCTGAGTCGATTGGTAAATAACACTATGGGTCTCCGAGCCTTCTATCAAAAGTTCGGTTTTTAGGTGATCATATAGCCTTTACGCATACTTAGTATACGCGAAGGGCAAAAAAAGGTCACATTAAAAAAAGATACCGGCGAGGTCAGCTCGAGTAACTAAGATTTCCTGATAGGGTTGATCAAGGCGACGATGGATCGGGTGATGTGCGTAGTTCGAGTTTCAGGGGTATTCTCGAGTCCTTCGGAATGCGCAGAAAGCAGATATTGTCAGGGGTGGTACGATTTTCCCAAATTTCGTTCAGCTGTTTGGTTCGCCGACGACATCATTGATACTATGGCACCTAACTTTAAGAAGATGGAAGAAACCTACATCAAACTAAAAAAGGAAGCTAAGCAGATGGGCTCACTTATGATTGCCGAAAATTGTAGTATATTGTTTTAGGTAGCAGTTTTTTCACGTAAACTACGTCTAAGGGGATGGCTCGAATAGAGCTCCGACCGAATAGAGTTCGCCGCCGTACCAAATTGAATCTACTTACAAAATGCTTAATAGAACAGTAGTCCTCTACGGACACGAGACCTGAGCAATGCTCGTGGAAGGCCAACGCGCGCTTGGAGATTTCGAAAGGAAAGTGCTGCGTGCAATCTATGGTGCTGTGCAAATGACGGATGGTACGTGGAGGAGGCGAATGAGCCACGAGTTGCATCAGCTATTGGGAGAACCATCATCGTTCACACCGCGACAATCGGACGACTGCTTTGGGCCGGGTACGTAACCAGAATGTCGGACAGAAACCCGGCGGCGTACAGCCTTGGACCATGCTGAATTTGGACAATCTGTTATGTACTGCAGAGGCCACTGCGACATTAGGCTGAATAACCATGTCTACAATTAGTTGTCCGCTTCATAAGTGATGTTTCTCAGAAATCCTAAATCAAATAATAAATACAGTCACCAGCTTATTTCTGATTTTATATCCGTATAAAACTGATCGGCTATCGGCCTTTCTGATTCTTATTACAACAACAATTGGAAGCATTCAAGGGCAAGCGTTTACTTTGAGATCAATTAGTCTTCGTATTACGGTAGATCCATTGAGCTAAAAGGCAAGATTTACATTTTAAGCAGATAATAACAATGCTTCAAACCCGTTTCCAATTGAATATAAATCAAAAGCATCAAAGCACAACATAATTTACAAGTTTTTGCTGTCAATATTCAACTGGTTTTGGGAATAACTTCACGGGTTGAGTTTCCCAGACGCAAAATATCATTGAAGCAAAAAAAAAAATAAACAGTAAATATTGATCATTCTATTTTTGTGCGTACTAATTAACAAGTTCTAACATTCGACAGTCCAGATTTTCAGAGTGATATAATTTAGGCCTCAACGTCTAAATGTATTTCAAATAATTGATTGAACACAAAATACGGTAAAATTACGGGTCAAAAATCGGTCACTACTGTGGTCATCACAGTTTAACCACTGTAAGGCAGCAAAAAAATGCCGGCCGCCAAACGAGTCAAATATGCCGCCGATATACACAAACAAGCGCTGCCGTGGATTATTTAGCACTGAAACAGAGGTCTCCCCACACCACACACTACTTACATACCACATTACCTTTCCCAAACATATAACAACATTACGAAGCCAGAGACACAACACATAACAAACACAAAACACTTATGCAAGCCGAAGCCCCATGCCATCATGTGGAGGTGCTAAATTCCCAGCAGCCAACAGCAGCGCCAGCGCGCTGCGATTGAACGCGAGGAGCGGTTCTCGTGGAAAGAGGATCACCTTGAAGTGCGCTGAGCTCAGCGCACCTTTGGCAAAAAGAATAAACTGAACCTTCTCCGCTGGTACTCCGGTGCAGCACCGAACGCCCGGCCGGTCCACTCGGAATCTTAGAATGGGGCTGCATCCACCACCACCGCCGCCGTCGTCGCCGCTACCGGTAAGGCAAGCGGAGCGAATTGGAAAATGAATTATTCTGATCACTCCTTCTAAGGCTGTGGGAGTCACATTCGTATTCAGACGATAGAAATGCTGCTGCTGCTGCAGACTTGCTGAGAGGCACCCAGTGGTGATGCAAAGCGGAAAACAAAACAACGATGGCTAATATGAACGCTATTGTGGTAATGGACCCCTTGATGCCTCGGTCCGCAGTTAACGCAGACTTGCTGTAGTAAGCAATAGCAGAAAACTGCTAACGATTGCGCTGCGCAGCATGTCAGAACCGGTCACGAGTTTGCAATCAACAGCGGGACAGCATCTTCGCTATGCTGGCTCCGATCAGCGATCAGGTTGATGATCAATGATCGTCGCCATTCTCGTTCTAGCTTCTAATCGATATTCACGGCAACGGAGATTCTAGTGCTGTTGTGATTTCCAAAGCGGAGATCATCTAACTACATTAATAAGGTAAAGGTAGGTATTTGCGACTTTACTTCATTTTAAGTTGATTGACATGCTCCGTGTTCCCAAATAACCTGAATATTCGGTACCCCTTCTTTTATAACGGATTTTGTGCAAATGAAAGTCCATTCCCTCATTACAGCGTTTCGTAAAGTATGATAATAAAAGCGAAGGTGATGATTTAATCACAAACACAGAAATACTTACTGCAGTCGGACTCGTCCGTGCCGTCCACGCAGTCGACGGTCATGTCGCACTTGTAGTGCGGTGGTATGCAGTACGTCTTGTTGAACACGTACTGGCCGCAGCTGATCTGGCCCTGCTCGCATTCCGGGGGAGCTGTAACGAGATGTGGGATTTGCTTGAGTTATTAAGTGGTTTATATTTCAGCAGGATTCAGGTTTCGTTCAAGAACCAATGCCAGCGAGGGTCACTAGGTAAATGATTTCCCATTTTATAGGGGAACGTGAATGGAAATTATATTCCCCGCTTAGACATAGTCACCTTGCCACTTAGTATTAATTAAGCACTTCGACAGTTAGAAATGGCGAGGTTGCGTGATTTTACATGTATGATAAGCATATTTTTGCATGCTACCGAAAAATAGGCAATTCGACAGATCGGTCAACCCCAGCCACTGTCAGCATGATCTTGCTGATTATTCGCATTTTACTGCTAAGCTAAGGGAGGCCCCAATGAATAGGAATTGTTTCAACATATGTAGAACCTCTTTTCTTTTATTTTGTTGTCAATTTAAAGGATTTGTATTGAAGTTATATCGTAATATCTGGGAGACCGCAACTTTTCCGGTCGACTGGATGCAGGGTATCTTACACACTTATTTTTTTTCGCTGAGATCTCAGCATTTTTTGTTCAGTTTCAGCAAACATTGCTGCCGAGATATGGTAAATATTTTGCCGAAAATTAGTAATAAACCAAATTTTCTGCCGAAGTAAAGTTCTGGAAACTACTGAGCTACCTAATGGTGCTAATTTTGCCGAGCTCGAGAAAGAAAAATTTAGTGTGTAGTGAAGGTTCTCGAAAAGGTGACCTGACTGTATGAGATAACTCCCGAGGCATTATGTTGCTATGTACCGTTTTAAAAGTTCTATGCAAAATTACCCTAGCCTGGATTCATTCTGGAGCAGGTCAACGAATTCCAAGAGTCCCTTTACTTGGAATCGATTGACTATGAAAACGCTTTTGACCATCTCAATCACGATAACATGTGGGCGCCCAGAGACGCAAGAAATGAGAAAATCATCGGCCTCTTCGAGGCAGAATACGAGCCCTTCTCGTGCACAGAGCTGCACAATGCGGTCTTGCCCGACCCTATCCGGGTCGTAGCTGGTGTAAGGCAAGAATGTATTCTATCGTCGTTACTGTTCCTCATCGTAATCGACTAGATTCTGGCTGGTGCGATTGACCGTGAACCAAACCGAGAGCTGCAGCTAGCATGCTAACGTTTGCATTAAAAAAATGGACAAAATTTGACGATTTTTCATGGGTTTTTACTTTCACCCACACAGACGAAACTACCCATGCAACATCAATCATAGTAACAGAGTAACCCATGAGTCCGCAAACAAAATTTGACAGCTCTATCAGTCAAACTCTAACCGTGATGGCAAAAACAGTGAAGAAACTCCGTTCAGAAGTGTGTGCCTTCAAAGAACGGCACTCCGCCGCGTCGAAAACGGACATCGTGTGTCACTTTGTGGACGCCGGATACGCCCGTTCCGGCAACTACATCACATTGGCACTGAAGACTGTCCATGTTAGATTTCGGACTGTTCGATAATGCTCAATCGATTTTTCGCCATTTCATCAATTTTAACGTAAGCCATTACCGAAGAGGTGTAGCTGTGTAAATGGATTGTCTCCGTAGTTTGTAAAAATGTTTAAAAATCGGTGTCCGAAATTTAACGTGGACAGGCTTTATTAGACAACAATCAGAGCATCGAAAGAAACCTCGATTCCGAACGGCCGATGACCCTGAGCGACAAAAGCTCCAAAGGAAGCTTGGCGTCTCCATCGATTAGGCTGTCGGCGGTGGAAAGTAAAATTTTCTGGCAAGATTCTTTGGTTTTGTTTCTGTTAGTCATTGGAAATGAAATCATTGTTTGCCGGACCAGCATTTTATACAAAAGAAGGTTGTGCTATGTGCTATGAAATGTGGATTCAATTCCCATTCCGGTAAGGAGGAAACTTTCCACTGGTCCACTTTCGCTCTAGAACAAAGGATGGCCAAAACCTCAAAATGTTCCTAAAAGTAGGTTTTATGTTTGTATCATGGTATTTTGAGGCTTTTTGTCACATACAGACTTGATCGTGGGTGTTGGAAGCATTGCTTGGGCTATATACAGCCGTTTATCGGCATCTCTGTGAATAGTAAATACTTTCATATTACTGCTAAACTCGGTTTTTGAAAACAGATCGTTTCGCAACAAAGACGATCTCACATGCCATAAAACTAGTTAGATTGTTATTTTACAGATACGTATTTCGACTCCATCAGTAATGCCATCTTCAGTGTTTCGTACTTAACTCTGGAGGAATTAAATGGGGTAGTACTAACTTGTCCTATGACAAGTAAAGATATTCCACAAAAAAAGCTCTAAATAATTTTCTTATCAAAATAACAGGCTGTCCATGGGCTAAGACAATACGAGACAAAAAACGATCTATTTCCTTGCTAAATTTCTTTTGTTCACAACGTAATAATATATTTTAAAAGGTCAGTGGACACTGCTGCGGAACGTTGTTTGTTGACTAAAGTTACTGTTGCCGTAGTAAATTTCATAAAAACTTCAAACGGCTTGTACTCTGTTCATCTACAATCAACTCTCAAAAATTTGTATGACTATTGAAATAGCAAATGTTATCGTTTAAGCAAAGTCAAATATAATAGTAGTGTGTGATTTGATTGATGGAATCGCGGTTATTTATATGTTATGCTTGTTCAAATAGTTGTTTCGGTTCAGCTTTTCAGTTCAAATATCAGTACCAAAATTGTCTATTTCTGGCAAGAATAGTGTTCCACAGTTTGACTCGAGCTCAAACATGAGAACTTGAAACTCTTTATAGGTAGAATCATTTTGATTGCAAAGTGATGAACCATGCTTATATCTAATACTATGAGTTTTCATATGCCATAGAAAAGTTTTCAGCATAATTACATATTTTGAATAATATACAAAAACAAAATTCCAACAATAAAATTCATGTAGAAAAAAACTAAAATTGGTAGAATCTCGGATGCCAAGAGCAAATTTTGGAAGTAAGACACTTCAATCTAATAATTAGAAAAAGGCATTTTTAAGGTTCTTGTGAACAAAAAATACGCATTTGTAAGGTTTCAAATAGAAACAGACCAAAAAATACTAAGCACATTTCAAACTAAAACTTAAAAAAAGCAGCTTATCGTAGCTTTCCGCAAAACAAAATAGTGATTCATAGAAAGCTATTGCTTTCAGCTTTGTAATGAGCATAGAATCATTATGAGCACTCAATTGCGCCTATATATATACTTTTGGAGCACTTCAATAAAACAAATGTGAGTATTTTAAATAAATTTGTATATAAAGTTAACTTAAGTAGAGTTCTGTTAACTATATTTGACATAGGTATACTATTTAAGACCCTGATATTGCAGTCTTGAAATAATATTGGGGTTACCGATATAATTGAAGCCGTACGATGCTGATCTACACGCTTTGTCAAACAGCGTTTTCATTGGATATCAACAATCATGTTCAATTAAAAATGATGTAACAAAGTCAAAACTCAACAGAACTTCTTCAAATTTTGAATTTGAACCACATAAGTATTCTATAAAATGAGAAAAATATAATTCCGACCGAAATACGAATTTCGGTTTTTGAGGTTTTGGCTGTCTTCGAACCATTGTGCACTGGGTGTTGTGTGTCCTGTCCGTTGTCTCATGCTAGGTGTTAAGTGTTCAATCGACCACTGGTAGAAGACGGGGTTCCTGTCTTTTTTTTTAATCGATCGGCGACGAATGAAAGTTGCCCTTCTATATAGCACCATCACAAGCTCGCGTCGGCGGAGGGAGATGATGCAATAAGTTTGTTCGAATGAATGGCGTCATTAGCTGCCAAATGGAATTTTCTTACAAGATTTTGATTATATTTTGTTGCTGTTATGGATTGAAAAGTTGCATTATTGGGAATACATCGGCTCTTTACAGGACCATTACTAGCGTTACTAGCGCCTTTATCTTTCGATGGATTTTGAAGATTTATATATCAATCGACTCGGACACTCTCCAGCAGTTTGCCTATTTCATTGAAACTTAAGATTATTAACGAAGTTATTGAAATTTTCAATTCTTGTCAAAGCCGATAAAAATTTCATATATAACCAATCCCGTGCATTCCTAACACGGACATCAGAATGCAGTATACCACGGGCCTTCGGGTCCACCGCAAGATTTTCTTTGTGTACAAAAGAAGCAGTGCCTGCCGCTTGCGAGTCATTACAATTGGTGACAGCAGCGCGTACTGACGTGCTTTTTGCTCGCGCATTTTTCGTTTCGTTCGTTCGTTCGCTGTGTTAACCTACACAGCATGCAGTCGCCAGCGGTAGAACTGCCGGTGGGTCTGCGAATATGCATGAAAGAAGTTGGCGGTTGGCGCATTTTTTGTCATTCTGTGCTTGATGATGGGTGGATGTAGTGGTGTCGCCTATTGCATCGCTCGGAGTTCACGGCTAGAGGCCGATGATGTCTGAGGCAGCGAGGGCAGCGGTGGTGGACGAAGAAGAATGAAATTAGAGAGATTTGATCTGCTCATCCACGAAAAGTGATTAGTTTCAAAATCCACATGATCCCGGGATCGGTACGAGTCATGGCATATGACTGACCATATGTTAAGTTGTGCTTGGTACTAAACGACACGTAAATTGAAACATGGTTTGGTTATATTATAAAATCAACTACACTGATGAAAATGAAAGTTTGATTGAAATAATTACTTTCATTTATTCGCAGAAGGCATTAACAATTAAAGATGCACAATCAGCAATAGTGTTAATATTCATTTTGAATTAGAAAATTTCGCTGTAGTCTCAAATGAATGTTTTAAAAAAGTCCGCAAAAAATAATTTCCAGAAGAATATTTAAATAAACAATATCTTATTCTTTGTTTTTCATTTTCGGAGAAATTATATTATTAAACTTATATTAGAAAATTTTCGGAGAAATTATATTATCAAATTATATTATTAAAGACGTAGACTCGTAGTTTGGAATCGAAACATTAAATAATTTTTCGTTAACGTATTAGCAGTACCTCCTTTATTTTAGTAGGGTTATTGCTCCTTGACTTGTTTATTATTATTGTGATTTTTTAGCAGTAAGCACGTATGTTAGCAAAAAGAAGCAACGAAATTGGTGCTGTATTTCTTAGTTTGGAAAACGGGACAGTTCCCCTAAAATTGTAGCACATTTGGCCAAAGTCAGAAAATTTTATTAATAGAATTTTTAAATATCAAATACTATCATCAATAAGAAATCTATAAATGCCCTTTGAGTAAATAAGGGCTTAATAGTTAGAAACAGAGCAATTCTAATTATGCACTTAATTATTAGTTTTATTTCCTGAAGTTTTGAATAAACAAATTGCTAATAATTCTACACAGTATGAAAGTTGTCATTTCCAATATCAATACCTATGATCAAACTCCATAGATCCAAAAGTTAGAAGTTAAATGTTAAAAGTTAAAAACATTACCCATTGCTAATTTTTTAAACAAGGGAAGGTTGATCCGAGATCCAAGATTTTTTTTCAAAGCACAAAATTAATCGTTTGGCGCCGCCAGAAAGTTGCCCCTCGATAGCAGAACCACATACGCACTTTGGAGGGAGATGATACAATGAATGTCTCACTTAACTTTTCAAAAGGACCTAGTTAACATTTTTTCATGAATTAATTTGAGTACAGCAATCAAAAGCTTTCATGTTGCTCTGTTGATTGTAGTACTCAAATTTAATTAAAGACTGTTCGGCCACATTGAGAGTTGACGTAAAGTCAATGTCAACTTCTCTCCCCGAACAGCCAAGATAGCTGTGTGGTGTCGGCAGCCAGTTATCTGGCTAAGAATAACGCTACGGATTGCCTGTTCCGGTGGTAGAAGTCCACCATACAGGTGACCCCAAATTCTTGGTGTGATGCGGCTTTATGCTTACCGTGCCTACGAATGAATGGTTAGGGGGTCTAAAAGAACCTAACCGCTAACGGAGCCTGTGAAGCACCAGGGCACCCTTCACAGTATCTAGCCCTTACTGCGCTAACCGGAGCTATGGCGTAGTTGACTTTTGCTTCTCCGAAATAATCGGCTACTCTTATTCGATCTCAACTTGAGGTTAAATAAGGTGGGATTATGAGCATGTTTTTATTTAGTTTTTCAACAAATTGTCACCTATATGGATTCGCTTTATGCGTTATACACATTGTACTCTGTGTTTCGTCTTTGACTTTCTTGATAAGATACCAATTTGGTTTCATCGTTGCTGTTCTTATTAATGCTGAAGTTATGAAGTGCATTATCTTAATTCGCAATGGCTTCTGTTAAGATACCTCTAATCAATCTTCAGCATAAAATAACAGCAACGGTTAATCTTTGTAGACTTATGCAAAATGGCAAATCTCAAGTGGCTTTGGTGCAGGAACCCTATTTTCGTAAGAGTAGCTTCTCCCTAGGTAAGCTAGTGAACCCGGTTTTTGCTGCTTTCAGTAAATAAATGGCAAACTCTCGATCAACGCCGCATGCATGTGTGCTTGTTAACAACGCTATTGTTGCTACACTTACCTCTGAACTAACAACCAGAGATGTATTTGCTGTCACAATTGATGCAACTGGCGGAATCCCCGTCAGGAAATACGTCTATTGTTCGGTTTATTTACCACATGGTGGACCATCCCTACGGATGCTTTCAAACGAGTTGTCATATATTGCACTACAAAAGGTCTTCCGCTTATTGTCGGCAGTGATGCTAATGCTCATCACATCATCTGGGGTAGCTCGGATATCAATCTGAGAGGCTCCAGTTTGATGGAATATTTAAGTAGTACCGAACTTAGTTTACTTAACATAAGCAATCGCCCAACCTTTATGGTATCTAATAGAGCAGAGGTGTTAGACATAATCCTTTACTCCAATAGTATCAGTCCCGAGTGTCAGATGAGGAATCGATTTCTGACCATCGCTACATCTACTTTGATCATTTGAATGTTACCTCGCAGACCTTGCGTTTTAGAAATCCTCGTTCAACAAATGGGATCTTTATACAGAGTTGCTCTCTACCAAATTTCATGGATATCTACCTTCTATAGAAACTCCTACCGACTTGGATGATGCAGTTGATACTACAACATTGCACATCGTAGAAGATTTCGAAGAAGCTTGCCCTTTGCGTTCTATAAAAACCTCAAGCTAAGCTAAGGAAGCAGTGTAGAAGGAGTTGGAACAGACGTCATTCAGCAGGGACGGATTCTTTCAAGTTGGCTCGCAAAGCTTACAAGAAGGCTCTACGATCTGCTGAACGATCTGGCTGGAAAAACCTTTGTGCAAATGTTTCCAATTTGAGTGAAGCCAGTCGATTGAATAATTCTTGCGAGATCCAAGGATTTCCAAGTTGGCGAAATTCGCCAGCCAAATGGCTACTACACTTCTTCTGATGAAGAATCGTTAGAGCACTTATTTGATACGCACTTCCCTGGATGTGTCGATATAACATCTACGGATGATCCTGGTGTCTTTTCATGTAGCTATGGGTCTTGTGCTCAAGCACGTAGAATCATAACTACTGAATCGATTCAATGGGCACTTAACAGTTTTGCAAATCTACAGGGGAGGATGGGATTTATCCCGTTCTACTTCAGAGAGGTTTTGAGCATATCAAACATGTTTTGGAAAAGCTTTTAGTATGCAGTACGTGTCTTTCGATGCAATTTTGGAAGCGCACGCTACCTAATATAATTACCAAAAGGATTCACCAGATGCTTAAAAACCGACATCTCTATCCGATTGAGGTTACTCAATGATGGCGGTTTTCCTACCTATGGATTTGCCGACGACTATCTAACATTGATAGTGGGTTTGTGCATTACTACCTTATTCGACCGGATGCAAAACGCTCTTCAGGTAGTTGAAAGTGGGTATCGCCAATATGGCCTTTCGGTCAATCCGAATAAAACATCTATTGTTCTTTTCACGGCATAAGCAACTTTTCAGAAAGTGCTGGTCCTGATAAGAACCAATTTTCTCCCCCCAATGCGCCTTTCCAATAACTAACAGCAACCAAACGCTGGTCGGAAACTTGCATTGAAATATCATTTCGTGCTGTTATTATCCGACGGCCACTCGATGACTTTTCGCTAAGACACCGTCATTTGGAATACATTTTCAGCATCGCTACAGACGCCATTTTCATAATCAACTCTTTTTTCATGAAGAATGATGATCCGTTGAGGTTGAATGACCTGCAGGAACCGACATGGACCACCAACAATGCGATGGTGGAACATGCTACCAGCGCCTTCGAGCTGCTGTGTCCGCTCCGCTGCGGCCGCTTTGCGTGAAATTTTGTTCGAGCAGATTAGATCCAAACCCGCAAGTTGTTTGATTTTGGTTTACCTTTTTTATCAAATATCGACAATAAATAGTTTAAAAAAATCAGTATTTTCAGATAAATACAAATCAGCGTTGACTCCTCCTTGATCGAATGGTCCAAAAAAAATAGAAATCCATCGAAATACGGCTGAGATATTTTCACAATCGCAAAGTGTACCCCAATATAGAAAAGATAGACGTAGTCCTACGTCAAAACTACATTAAAATGAGCCGTCGACGAGCCGTTCAAATGAGTCGGCTCATTCAAGTGAACGCTTGGCGCGGAGTCGCACAGTTAAGGACAACCATCACTAAACCAGGACAACCAAAACTAAAAGCACTCGCGTTTTCAAGGGCACTCCCTTCAAAACGGAAGCTACGCACAACAGCGACGCAGCAAAGCTGAAATAATAAAAATGACAAAAATGAGTGCTGTGCCTTTGAAAACACGAGTGCATTTACCCAAGTAACATTTTTAGTTTTATAAAAGTCTTAAAAACCCTTCTTCTCTCTTTATGACTTTTATAAAACCAGCATAAAAGCAAAATGTTAATGAGGTAGTTTAGGATTCCGTGAGGATTGTCCGTAAATGAATTATTTTGCGCATCAGATGATCGTTATCAGGTTCCTATTGTTATGCCAATCATGTTTCCGGCCTATGTGTTGGTTTTAGGCATAGTCTCCAGCCAGGGAGATGTAATGCCACCGCATTTCTTTGACCAAGGGCTGAAGATAACAACCGATATGTACTTGAAGATGCTGCATGATGCTGTTGTCCCATGGACGAAGAAGGTTGCTGCTGACCGTCATTCAATCTTCGGAAAAGACGAAGCAGCTGCTCATAATGCCAAGAAATGGCTTCCTAAAAATGTTCCAGAGTTTTGGAAGAAGGAAATTTAGCACCCCAGCAGTCCGGATATCAATCCTTAGGATTATTTTGTATAGGGCGTCGAGCGAGATAAAGAAGTTGAAGGCATCTATGGATCCGAACATCTCCGTTTCCGGAAATATCTATCAATAGCCATCGACAAGAAATTCATTTTTTTTTAAATGAAATTATTTAGATTTGTGCGATTTTCTCACTCCGCCGCCTCTCTCAAAAATGAATCGGCGCGAGAATTGACCACGCCGCCGAATTTTTTTTATCACGCCGATGGCATTTTTACTGTGAGGTCTAGATTTACATATCCTGTCGGAAATACATACTTTCAGCCAAGTTCATATGACAATTATCTTCTTTACAATTATGCAGCGTTTATTCTCATTTCCAATAAAATCTAGACCCAACAAGGTTGAAAACTGATGAAGGGCTTATTTCATTAAAAATAAACTTTTTCAGCTAAAAACGTAGCTTATTCAATCTTAATGGTTCGTTGGGGATCCACTAGATCCCTTATTGTACAAAGTATGCTCGGCTAAACAAAACAATATTTGTTCAAACAAAACGTACCGGACATTTAATTATTCAGAAAATAAGGGCATTGTTCTTCAGGAATTCAAGGTTTTGCTCCTAAAACCTCTTCGGTAGTACGTACCAGAATTTTACGGCTTGAATTTCCAGAATAATTTATTTGAAAACGACTTTCCGGGTCCCGGAATTCGGGTAAATCCTTGGAGGAATTTCGGGGAAGAAATCTCTGGGAAAATTCCTAGTTGAATGCACGTAAGATTTTCTAGATCTAGATTTCGCAATCAAATTTCCATGAGAAGTTCTTCCAGAATTCTTGGACAGTTTTCCGGAAGAACTCCCGGGAGGTGGGTCTGATAGAGCTCTATTTGAATTTCGGAAGGAATTTAGAAGAAATATCTGAAGAGTCCTCGGGGTAATTTCTGTTGAGTTTGCGAAGTAATTTATGAAGTATTCTTGGAGGAGTTTTAAGAGAACTCCAGAGAGGAAAAATTTTATGAGTAAATGGGGTCTCCAGTAGCCTTGTGAGCGAAGGCGTAGGATTGCCAATCCGGAGATGGCGATTTCGATTCTCGGTCCGGTCTAGCATGTTTCCGGGTTGCCACACAAGATACATACTTATGCAATGGTGGGCATAGAAAAGCTTTCAATTATTAACTGAGGAAATGCTAATAGAATACTAAGTTGAAAAGCAGGTAAAGTTCCAGTTAGAACATAGAGCCATAGAAGAAGACGAAGGAGAAGAATTATTTAAGAAGTTACATGACTTTTCGGGGATTTCCTGAGCAAACATCTTGAAGCATTCATATAGGCGCTTCCAGAAGAATTCCTAATTTTTTTAAAGGAATCACCGGAACTTTCGGCACTTTCGGAGAAATTCTTGGAGGAGCTTCCGGAGAAATTCTGGAAGAAATTTCGGAGGGATTCCTGTAGAAACTTCCGAATGAATTGCTGTATGAACTTCCGAACGAATTCCTGGAGGAAGGAATTTCCGGAGAAATGCCTGGAGGAACATTCCGGAGAAATTCCTGGAGGAACTTCCGGAGGAATTCCTGAAGGAGCGTCCGGAGGAATTCCAGAAGGAACTTCCGCAGGAATTCCTGAAGGAACTTCCGGAGGAGTTCCTGAGGGAACGTCCGAAGAAATTTCTGGAGGAACTTCCGGAAGAATTTTTGGAGAAACATCTGAAGGAATTACTGGAGGAACTTCCAGAGGAATTCCTGGCAGAACTTCCGGAGAAATTACTGGAGCAATTTCCGGAGGAATTCCTGGAGGATCTATCGGAGAAATTCCTGGAGGAACTTCCGGAGGAATTCCTGGAGGAACTCTCGGAGGTATTCCTGGAGGAACTTCCGGAGGAATTCCTGGAGGAACGTCTGGAGGAACTTCTGGAGGAACTTTAAGAAGAATTCCTGACAACCCACGCCACCGTGACACAGCCGCCGATTCCCAACAGCGTGACGCCGCCGATAAATTTTCGTTACGTGCAGAGGTCTAAATTTGTTTACAACTAGTCGACCCGGCAGACGTTGTCCTGCATAGTAGGCAAAAATGCGTGTTGTGAACTGTCTATGCGAAATTCCCATACGAATCTTAATTTTAGTATTTCCCTATTTAATCGACTTTAGTAATTATTTTTGCATGAGGAATTATCATATAAACCTGTCGGAAACGATAACGAACATATCTGCTGAAGGAATGAAGAAAATCCATCCAGCCGTTTTCGAGTTATGCGGATACGAACACAGACCATTTCATTTTTATTATATAGATAGATTTCATATGTTTCGAAAGAAAATACAGCACAAGCCAAATAAGATAGCTTTTGACTGTTCAAGCAAATGCTGACGGCACGGCCCGCACGAGACTCTCACGCTGCAGTTGAAATGTCAAAATGTCAATATTTCGTCGTACGTTTTTTTGAAAGGAAGTTGTCTCGGTTTGTTCAGTGCATGACATTTTACCGGATAAAATATAAATATTCTTGTTTTACTGTACTTTTCCCAACGCAGGACACAAGTACATGACACAAATTCTGGTGTAGTGATAAATAAAAATGGAAAATCAAAAAAAAATCCGTTTCTTACAGCACAATTGCATGTTATTGGTGTAATATGAAATTTAACGAGTTCACCAACACTTTTCTTGATCAACTTTTTGCTCTTCTTCTTCTTCTTATTGGCTTTACATCCCCACACTGGGACAGAGCCGCCTCGCAGCTTAGTGTTCATTAAGCACTTCCAGTTATTAACTGCGAGGTTTCTAAGCCAGGTTACCATTTTTGCATTCGTATATCATGAGGCTAACACGATGATACTTTTATGCCCACGGAAGTCGAGACAATTTCCAATCCGAAAATTGCCTAGACCGGCTCCGGGAATCGAACCCAGCCACCCTCAGCATGGTCTTGCTTTGAAGCCGCGCGTCTTACCGCACGGCTAAGGAGGGCCCTACTTTTTGCTCTAGTAATCTTTATTCTTTGCCCACCACAATGATCGTTTCCGGCGCTGTTATTGCATAACATCCAATCGATTTTGAACAAATGGCTTTGCAGAAATTGTTTTCATTCGAGGAATGCCTCTGACTGGCAGACGATCTTCGATAATGAGCCATAATTGCCATTGTAAGAGGCATTAGAACCGTGAGCGAATACGATACGAGGGTGGCAAATAACCCAAACAATGCACTGCAATGGACTGGAAAAACAGGAGTAAAATATGTGGGCCAACCGACGGACGCCACATCAAAACAAAGTGTGTTGAAAGAAACAGACATGTTCGATCGAACCACGTGACTGCACGCGGGTTCATGCGATCATATAATCAGATTTTCAGCCGGCACAGGCCATGTTAGGGAAGCAATTGAGGAATTTTCTGCGATCAACAAGCCACGACTGATTGTGCCGATTCCTTTTGATTCGCATTTGAAACACACGCTAAAAAGAGGCGCGCCGCATGTTTTCGAGTGGTATTTAGTCGCGTAGTGCAGCGGTTCTCAACCTGGGGTACCTTGGTACCCCTGGGGTACTTTTGCTGGCCCTCGGGGTGCCTCGGACAAAAATGCATAATGACGGACATATTACAATTTCAATCAAAATTCATTGATGAAGTTTTGATTATTGTGTATTTTCTATTTCAAAAATTTATATTGTACATAATATGTAATGCGATCAATAAATCCCAATTGAATCCTGCCATCCACAAACAGCACAATGTATGAAGGGCTGAGGAACAAAAGATCGAACGAACAAAACGTCGAATGAACAAAATGATTTTTTTTTTCACTAGAACTCAGTTTGCTTCTGCTGCAAGAGAATTAGAAGCATCCTTTACGCCTCCTCGGAAGCCTTCTTCCAAGCAGCTTGAAGGCTTCTTTTCAAGAGGCTCGGAAGCCTCCTTTCAAGTGTTTAGGCTGCCTTCTTTCAAGAGGCTCGGAAGCCTCCTCTCAAGAGGCTCGGAAGCCTCCTCTCAAGAGGCTCGGAAGCCTCCTCTCAAGAGGCTCGGAAGCCTCCTCTCAAGAGTCCTCAAGCCTCCCTCTCAAGAGGCTCAGAAGCCTCCTCTCAAGAGGCTCAGGAAGCCTCCTCTCAAGAGGCTCGGCCTCCTCCAAGAGGCTCAGGCCTCCTCTCAAGAGGCTCAGGCCTCCTCTCAAGAGGCTCGGAAGCCTCCTCTCAAGAGGCTCGGAAGCCTCCTCTCAAGAGGCTCAGAGGCCTCCTCTCAAGAGGCTCGGAAGCCTCCTCTCAAGAGGCTCGGAAGCCTCCTCTCAAGAGGCTCGGAAGCCTCCTCTCAAGAGGCTCGGAAGCCTCCTCTCAAGAGGCTCGGAAGCCTCCTCTCAAGAGGCCCCGAAGCCTCCTCTCAAGAGGCCCGGAAGCCTCCTCTCAAGAGGCCCGGAAGCCTCCTCTCAAGAGGCTCGGAAGCCTCCTCTCAAGAGGCCCGGAAGCCTCCTCTCAAGAGGCTCGGAAGCCTCCTCTCAAGAGGCTCGGAAGCCTCCTCTCAAGAGGCTCGGAAACCTCCTCTCAAGAGGCTCGGAAGCCTCCTCTCAAGAGGCTCAGCCTCCTCTCAAGAGGCTTAGAAGCCTCCTTCCAAGAGGCTCGGAGGCCTTCTTTCAAAAGGCTCGGAAGCCTCCTTTCAAGAAGCTCAAAAGCCTTCTTTTCTAGAGGCTCAAAAGCCTCCTTTTCTAGAGACTCAAAATCCTCCTTTCAAGGTGCTCGGAAGCCTTCTTTCAAGAGGCTCGGAAGCCTTCTTCCAACAGGCTCAAAAGCCTCCTTTTAAGAGGCTATAAAGCCTTTTTCCAAGAGGATCCGAAGGCTTCTTTCGAGAGGCTCTTTTCAAGAGGTTCGGGAGCCTCCTTTCAAGTGGTTATGTTGCCTTCTTTCAAGAGGCTCGTAAGCCTGCTTTCAAGAAGCTTGGAAGTCTACTTTCAAGTGGTTCGGCAGCCTCCTTTCAAGAGGCTCGGAAGCCTCGCTTCAAGAAGCTCAGAAAACTTCAGAATTCAAGAGGCTCAGAAGCGTTATTTCAAGATGCAACGGAAGCTTCCTTTTAAGTGGCTCGAAAACCGCCTTCAAGAGGCTCAGAAGCCTCTAATAAAAAGGCGCGGAAGCCTACTCTAGAGGGACTCAAAAGCCTAAAGGAGCTTCCCTTTAAAGGGCTCGGAATTATGTTTTCAAGAGGATTGGAAGCCTACTTTCGAGAGGGGGTACCTCCATTAATGCAAAAGTTCGAAGGGTACCTCTCAAGAAAAAGGTTGAGAACCGCTGGCGTAGTGGAACACCTCTTGTGCTGCAACCTAATTAACTCGTACGGAACAGATGGCGATAATTTTGATTACATGATTAGCATTAGTTGTAACTACGGCAAAGCTAGTAGTTGGTCGGTTTCTAATTTTCTTATCATGCTAAAAAAAAGTTATATAACACCCAAGTGTTTTAATTCAAACCGTTTCTCCAAGATACACAGAAGCTCAGGTAACTTCAGGGTCGCACATTGTCTACTCCTTATTTCTCTGTAATTTTCTCTTTTCTAAGTATGATACCATTACCGAAAAAAGGCTTGCCTTACGTTTACTAAATCCTAATAATAAGTTTGGAACTCCCTATCCTGAGTTGACCTTTGGACTAGCAACCCTATAACCAGAGACCGGCGGAGTGAAAAACTGTCGAAATGGCAACGTATGAAAATGCATGAAATCGTGAAAATGGCATCAATTGCACATTTTGCTTGCTTCTTATAGATGCAAAATATAAACAAGTCAAATTGGAACCGCTTTTGACGGTTGTATTGAAAACAAGATGGCGTCTTCGCCGATCTCTTATTGTAGTATTTCTAGTTTGGACATCCCAGTTACAGTATCTAAGACTTCTTTATTATCTTCACCGTAGCTTCAATCAATTAAGGCACGCTCAAATACCGAAATTAAAAACATGCAATTATACATTTTTTCCAGTCCTTGCTATATTGCAGTTTATTTTAATTACGCATAAATTTCGTATCTATCAACGTAATAATAACTAAACTCAGCCAATCACGCCAAGGAACGGCTCAAATGAAAATGCAAATTTCTCTTCATTATCATCAGCTTGTCGTATTATTTTTATCACACTGCCATAAAGTCATATTGCTGCAGCAGCGGCTGTATTTCTGCAATCACCGTCAACGTACGCCACACAATTTCAGTTGACCTTAGCTGTTTGCGCAAACAAACGGCTGTTCAAATAAAATAAAAGCTGCAGCCTTGATTTACTGTATCTGGCTGCATCAGGTTGCACAAGGCAATATTCAGTGTCAGGCCAACGAAGGAATTCACGGTTGTTCAATGACTTTGGAAAAATCGCGTATGCGACAAGAACGCCTCCAGGATTTTCCAAAGTTCGTCCGAGAACTGCTTTTTAAACTCTACAGAAATTCAACTCCAGTAACTTTTAGGGCAGCCATCCAGATTTATATCGGAAACGAACTTTTTCAGCAATATCTGCAAAAGCAAAAGCAAGGAAATCCGTAAATCCCTATATTTTGGGAGGAGAAGGAGAAATTCTTAAGGATTTCAACAAATTATGATTTTCCAAGGAACAGAGTTCCCAGACGATTGGTAGATTTCAGAAGGTAAACGTTTTCAGAAAGGAAGACTTCTGGGGTAAATGTCAGGATGAATTTCTGGGAAAAATTCCTAGAGGAACTCTTGTGGCAATTTCAAGGGAGAATTGCTGGGGTAATTCCTGTGCAATCATTGAAGAACTTTTTATAGGGATTCTGGGTAATTTTTTGGAGTAATTCCTGGGAGAATTTCCGGAGAAGTTACGGGGGAATGTCTGGCACAATTCCTGGAGGATCAGTTGTTGGTTACATTCTTTAAAGTGTCTCCGTTTTGAAACTCATCTTGAGACGTGATTTTTAAAAATAAGTGCAATAATGGACATTTAAGGTGGTTATACAACAAAGCCACAAATCGGCCATCTTGGAAACCACGTGCTTTTTCTAGCGATTTTTCAAGAGCACGAATTGAGAGAACCACAACGCCCATGGGAATGAAACATTCGTAGATCGTTAGCTTACTCATGCTAAACAATCGACTTTAATTTCAGTATTGTACGAAAATTATTACGCTAGATTTGATCTTTTGATAATAGGAGTAGAAATCTGTGTGGTGAATTTGAAATTCACCACATGGCTTGATTGTATAATCACCTTAAGTGGAATTTGATCTTGTTTGGTTTTGAAACCTATTTGGTTTGGTTTTGAGACCTGTATCGCGATGCGTCTGCATCATATTATGTCGAAAATATGGGAAGACGAGGAATTGCCTGCTAGCTGGTTGGACGGCCTCATTTGCCCTCTGTTTAAGAAAGGGCACAGACTGGAGTGCGCCAATTACCGAGGAATAACCCTCCTGAATTCGGCGTACAAAATTATGTCCCGTATTCTGTTCAACAGATTGAGACCGCTTGAAGAGTCCTTCGTCGGCGAATACCAAGCAGGTTTTCGTGAAGGCCGATCAACGACGGATCAAATGTTTACCCTGAGACAAATCCTTGATAAATTCCGGGAATGCAGACACATCACTACAGCGAATCTACAGTTCAATATAGCGCTCGAAATATAGATTAGATATATAGATTAGGAGCGCTGGTGTGCAAAGAAGCGGTACCATTATCACAAGATCGCATATGCTCCTGGGCATTGCGAACGATATCGATATTATCGGGATTTATCGCCGTGCCGTGGAAGAGGCTTTTGTGCCTTTTAAGAGGGAGGATTGGACTCACGATCAACACCAGCATAAAGAATTACATGGTCGCTGGCAATCAACGTGGATTCATTAGTGGATGGTGAACAATTTGAAGTGGTAGAAGAATTTGTGTATCTTGGAACATTAGCGACATGAGATAATGATGTTACCTGCTTCGCTTCGTGGAAGGCCGCGTACACGATGTTTTTTGCAGTTGAAGAGGACCTGAGGACGCTCAATGTTCAGAGCGACTGGAAGCGATTGGCCCAGGATCGAGTCCAGTGGAGAAGAATATTCCATTCGGCGTAGGTTCATCGGAGAGCTGTAGCCCATCAAGTATCAAATAAGTAAGTCTGCAATTGTTAGTGCTCGCAGAAATCATTCGCTCGCACGAGTGATTTGCTTGCAACTTCGGAGTTTCTTGTGATTTAGCCTTAAGGTCACTCCTGACAGAATCCAAGTTTCAAAGTGCTCGCGTTTTCGGGGGCACACCACTCGATACGGAGGCGGCGGACAACTGTCATTTTTGTTGATTGAGCTTTGCTGCGTCGCAGCATGCGTGAAAAAATAAAAATGACAGTTGTGCGTTGCTTCCGTATCGAGTGGTGTGCCCCCGAAAACGCGAGCACTTTCAAACTTGGATTCTGTCATGAGTGATCTTAAATTATTCTAGACATTCATTTAAAAAAGACAGAATTACCGTCTTCGACCAGAGGTCGAACAGACTGAACACTTTCCATCTATCATGAGACAACGGACAGGACATTTACACAACACCCTGTGGACCAGTGGAGATCTTTTCGCTTCAAGAAAAGTTTTCTCCTTACCCGGGTGGGAATCGAACCCACACTCCACAGCACGAGCGTCTAGACGATTGACGTCGCTAACCACACAGCCACGAAGCCTCTAAACTCCCTTTGAATATACTTCCACTTCTTGATTTTATCATGGAGTTTCTTCCTAAACTAATTTAGTAATTCCTTAAGAATATCTTCCCATCGGGAAATCCACCCGAAAATATATCAAGAATTTATCTAAAAATGTTTACAGTGATTCAAACCAGGAAATCCTTTTGGAATACTCCTGAGCTTGTCATAAGAAGATATTCCACTAAAAAGCTCAACATAATTTTCTTAATACTCCTGAAATTTCTTCAAACATTTTCCCAAATCTTTTTTTTTTTTTTTTGAGGATTCCTCCAGGAAATCCATTGGGAAATAAATCAGAAATTTCATCAAAAATTTCCCCATCAATTTATTCATTTATTTCTATAGAGATTTTAGCCAGAAGTTCCTTCCCGGATTTTTTCAGGAACTTCTTAAAGAAATCTTTTAGGACTTGTTTCGAAAAATCGTTAAGAACTCCTTTGAATGTCTGCACGTGAATTTCATCTGGAGGATTTTTTTGGAGTATACCTTAAGTAATTCCGGGGGCAATTCCGAAATAAATATCCAATGCAATTTTCCGAGAAATTTCGTGGAGGGATTTATATAAGCATTTCTGAACTAATTTCCACGGAAATTTCCTGGAGAAACTCGAGGAAGAAAATGCAAAAGAATTTAAGGAAGATTTTCCAGGGTGAAATTTGAGTGCATTACCGGGAAAAAAGTTGGGGACTTTCGGAAAAAAAATTCTGTAAAAGTTTCTGTTCGGAGGAAATAAATATTCGCCTCCTCAAAACACATGTTTTCGGTCTTCAGTATCGTTTACACATCGTAAGAAGGTTAAAAGTAAGACGAAGGTCGATAATCTAAACTATTTTTTAGTTGAACTTTCGAAACATCTCTTGAAGGAATTTCCTAAGGAATTGTTGGAGGAATTATTATGGAATTTGTTAGAAGTTTCGGAAAGATTTTTTTGAGAAACCTTCCGAGGAATTCCTGGAAAAACTTCTCAAGCAATTCCTGGAGGAACTTCCAAACTTATTTTTGGAGGAATTCCTAGTGGAACTTAAAAAGAAATTCTTGATGAAACTTCCTGCGGAATTGCTTAGCTTTTAGCTTTGACTGACTACACATATCTATGGTTGCTACTCCGTTATTGACCAGAATCAGATGAAACTTCCTGCGTAATTTCTGGATAAATTTGGATGAATTTTCCAGGAATTCCGGGAAGAATTCTAGCAAAAAAATTTCCCAAAAATTCCTCGAAAAACCTTCCCGAAAAAATCCTGGAGGAGCTCCGGAGGAATCCCTGGAGGAGCTTCCGAAGGAATTGCTGGAGAAACTTCTGGAGAAATTGCTGGAAGAACTTCCGGAGGCATTGCTGGAGGAACTTCCGGGGAAATGGCTGGAAATTTTTTCGAAAAAATTGCTGAAAGAACTTTCAGAGGAATTGCTGGAGGAACTTCAAGAGGAATTGCTTTAAGAACTTCCAGAGGAATTTCTGGATGAACTTCCGGTGGAATTGCTGAAGGAACTTCCGGAGGAATTGCTGGAGGAACTTCCGGAGGAATTGCTGGAGGAACTTCCGGAGGAATTGCTGGAGGAACTTCGAGAGGAATTGCTGGAGGAACTTCCGGAGGAATTGCTGGAGGAACTTCGAGAGGAATTGCTGGAGGAATTTCCGGAGGAACTTCCGGGGGAATTTCCGGAGGAAATGCTGGAAGAACTTCCAGAGGAATTCTCGGAGGAACTCCCGGAGGAATTCCCGGAGGAATTCCCGGAGGAACTTCCGGAGGAATTTGCGGAGGAACTTCCGGAGGAATTCCCGGAGGAACTTCCGGAGGAATTCCCGGAGGAACTTCCGGAGGAATTCCCGGAGGAACTTCCGGAGGAATTCCCGGAGGAACTTCCGGAGGAATTCCCGGAGGAGCTTCCGGGAGAATTACTGGTGGAACTTCCGGAGGAATTCCTAGAAGAACTTCCGGAGGAATTGCTGGAGGAACTTCCTGGGGAATTCGTTGCGGAATTTCTGAAGAAATAACGGATAAACTTTGACGCCTGAAACTAGTTCACCCCGACCCACGCCGCCGGCGCTGACTGAAAATTATCTAGGGTAAAACGTCCTATCGTTGTGGTATGTCCTAATGTTGCGGTAGTGTTAAAATAGTCCATTCTGGATATAATAGCATAAAAAACAATTGTGGATACGCTAAAACTCATCGAATTAACGACTAGAACAGCTTTTGTTTGACAAAATTCCGTTCAAAATTATGAAAAATCAACATTTTTCATTAAAAAAAATGAATTCTTTGAGCCTATTATTGCGTTAGTGCTAACGTCCTATTGTTGTGGTATCGATTTCCATAAGAATTGCATGCAATACCGCAACAATAGGACTGACCTTGAAAAAATGTCGTAACGATGCAACTGCGTCCTATTATTGTGATAGTTTGCTTTTATTGTGATAAAAACAAAGCAACAAAAGTTTAGCACAAATTACGTAATATTTACAAATCTATAGTTTACGAGCAACCTATTCGACTACTGCTATGTAGAAAAAGACCAACAGGTAATTTTTAAAGAATTTTTGAAATCAATTTTGTTTTGACACAGTGCTTAACCCCTCCATAATAGGTCGTTTTACCCTATCACTCCGCCCGCTGATAAAATTTCAATTGATCCACAGGTCTAATTCCTTCAGTAAATTTCAGTTGGGTCTTGGGTCTTCGAAAGGTTTATGTTTTTATCGCGACAGACAAATTTGAAGAACATTTGAATAATCTTAAAAATATATTGACGAGAGTATCGTGAAAAAACTTGTTTTTTGGTAGTCGTTCATAAAAAACGAGCTATTTCTCGACTTCTATACTGCCGTAATCTGAAAAAGTGACGTATACGCCATTTTTCAAAAATGGTGTTAACGAGTACTACTCATCGAGCTCTTTAACAGAAAAATGGAAAACATGCATGTTGTGAAATGGCTGTTACGTCACTTTTCCAGATTACGGCAGTATAGCAGATAGAACTAAAGTTTATATAGCATAATTTTTCATAGAAACTTTTTCTACAACTTTCTCGAAGACACCAATCTTCACAATTTGAGGAAAGAGAATTTCCATCTCACTTTTAGGGGGATTCATCATATTCTTTCCCAGAATATAGAGCCTAACATTCTGAAACACTTCTCCGAAGTCACTTAGCCTCCGAAATCAACTTTTCAAGGACGAGACGAGCCAGCCTTGGGCTGAAAGTCTCCTTAATAAAGATATAAAAAAACTTTTCAAGGCCAAAACATTTTGGATTACGAATTCCTGGGTTAGAAAACACTGTGCAGCGGTTGAATTCCAATCTTATCTGTTTCCCGTTACGATGATTTTGACCACCCAAAAAGCTTTATAGAAGACGCCAATAGAAAGTTTGTACAAATTTTGAGATACCCAACTAGATTGATATTCTCTGTAGGGGAGGTGGGAGTAAAACGGACAGGGTGGGTAAAACGAACAGGGGTCCCGTTTGAGCTAAATCGTTACAAGTTTGGCACTCCTTCAAGTGGATCTTATTGCTTGTTTCAAACTATGAGTGAAAACTATTCTGTTTATTAAAGATTTAATGTAAACTATGGCTGAAATGCCATGGTGATGTAATTTTTTATGTGCATTATTTAAGCTTTTAAAATAGAAATCGGTAAAACTAATCCGCATGATACTCGAGGATCTCAAACCTAGTTTATCCAAAAATTGTGTACGGGTTGAATTGATGATTTATCTCAAAATTCGATTTTTTGAGATTTTTTTTAAGAAATTGGATTATGGTGGTAAAACGGACACGTTCTGGTGTGGGTAATATGATAATATGAAGTACAAACAGTTTGTTCAACGGAATTTTATTTTGAAAAGTTTATATTGTTCATGATGATGATGATGATGATACTACCATCTATTGTAGCAAGGCACCTGCCGATAGCACTGGCCATATCTGATAAACGATTTGATCATGATTATACTATTGTTTGTATTTCATCAAACTCCTGTATGAAGGGCCAAAAATGGGTGGGGTGGTTCCATAAGCAGAGACACTTATGCGAATCCACGGGATGAATAGAGAATCTCCTTCCAGAAGAAAGTTCGTACATACAATAATATAATCTAGCCCTCGTTTCCCAGATTGACCCAATAGATGGGGAGAAGAGCCCGCCCTCTATCCACGAGATGTTAACAATAGGAAGTTGGCGATTCCACTCTTCCTATCCAAATCGCTTCAATCGGGTGCCCTGATGGTTTTTTTATGGTATATAGTCATATAGTTTCAATATAATTTGTCAAAAAGGTATATATAATGGAATTCTCTCACCAAGTTTCAATTCACATGTCCTGGATGAGGAGGGACCAGCTCGTTAGATGTATGCTGTCTTCAGAGATGGAAAGGAAATAGTTCGTCAAGAAATTGCCTGGTTTGAATCAAGGAATATGCTTCATTCTAGTTCAAAGATCGAAAAATAGACTTCTTGATTTCTGAAAAGATGAAATAAAAAGACGGATGGCAGTATCATACATAATAACATAAGCGTTTAGATTAAAATAAATATGTAAAATAATTATGATTAAAATAAATATTTTCACAAATTTTTTTTATACATCGTAAAACAAACAAGTCTTACAATTATTATTAAACAGCTCACTAACTGGGCAAAGCCTGGCAAAACCTAATTAAAAAGCAGTCAAACATAGAAATGTTATGTCCAAACAGGGTTGAGATTTCCTTTTTGCGATTGGAGGGATCGATTTAATTTGGTGCGTAAAAGTTTTCAATGTACACTTTTTTTCTATGTACAATTAGCAAACTGTACACTGTATGGGATAAACGAATCAATTGAGATTTTCTATTTGCTGGCAAATGGAATCCCAATTGAAAAGATGTAATAGATTTGATTAGATTGAACATTTAAATTTTAGATATGATTTAATACGGCTGAAATTTCCTTTACATTCTTTTGAAACATATCTTTATTTTCGCAATAGTGGTGTAGAGCTCCATAGCAAAAAATTTATTTGATTAATATAATTGATTAATTTATGGTATATAAAATACCATAAAATTATTCTTGAAAGCTATTTTTATTTGGAAAATATATTGAAAACTACTTAAAGTAAGGTTAAAAAACCATATGACACCTATTTTGAACTTTATTTAGCAGCCTTTCAAAACGATCGCTGACAAAAGAGATATTTAAAAATGGTATTCAGGCCGAACAATGAAAAAGAGAAGTTAGTACATTACAATTATAGTGGTTGTCGATGGAAGGGAGAGAGGGATAATTCTATCGGTAGAAAATCAGAAATGCAAACATATAAATCGGTGTCAAATGGCATAGATGAGAAGTCAGCAGAAATGTTAAAAATAGGCGAAATAACATTGAAATACCTACAAATAAAGTAGTATAAACGTTTAACTACGCCTACAAGTCCTGTAATTTTTCTTGTTTTATGTATTAATTGTTGTGTACCGTCGCGTTCAATACGTACCAGTTCTGGTTATATATTTTCCCTGAAACCATCATACTACCTGGGACATATCATCACACAACATACATCGGCGTAATCTAGCTGCCTTGCTATATCTGATAGGCTATCCGTCCTTCGTTCGTTTCATGCAATCGAGCACAATCCATCCTGCTCAAACGTTGTGCTTTCGTCTTTATGAGCCAACCTAAATTCGCCACTTTATGTTTTTTGAAAAGTTTATATTGTTCACCTCCGAAAACACCAAGAATTCATTAGGAAATTCGAATTTTCGAGTTTCTTTCAGACAAATGGCATTTTTAAGTGATTTTTTAGTAAAATCATTGTATGATACCAATATATTAATTATTTTCCAACATTTATATTTCCAGAGGCTCATTTTATAGATGCTTAGCCTATGCATACAATTCATCAACAAAATTCACTGTTTTAAGCTTTATTTCGTAACATGTCCGTTTTACCCACACACTATGTCCATTTCACCCGCATAGTTTTAAGCCGAGATTTTTTCATCCTGATTTTCATTTTCATTTCATTTCCATTAAATTGACTTTAGGCCATCGTAGTGCTTCTATTCAAGATTCACGTAAGTGGTTTCGGTCCCCAATATTACGACGTTTTCCTTGTGAAAATTACGCGATTCCTTAGATTTTAGATTTAAGATTTAAGTTCCTCCCCATCCCTCTTACACCAGCACAGCCTATCGGTCGAATTCCGAACTGAACTGTTTTTGGACACTTGAACAATTTTGTAGAAGTAGAAGACATCTCCTTAGCATTAAGAGATATAATATTAATAAGTAAATACAAAACCTAACACTGTTGAACAAAATATAACGTTATGAAAAAGTAAATATTGAAAACTGATCAGTGGCATATTAACTGAAAGAGACTGACGAGCTCGGTGGCTACCACTTCTGTCTTATAAGCAGGAGGTCGTGGTTTCAATTCCAGGCTCGTCCCTTTCCTACTTTGTATTTCTATCGTAGTTCTTTCTATGTTTCACGTCCTACAGTGGTACCTATGAGAGGTCGTAGAGTTCTCTGTACCTTTCTTAAGTAGGTGTCCAACTAACCATCCTTCCCCTTCCTGAGCATTCGCAAGGACGTGGTCAGGACATATCTCGACTTTTCGAGAGTGCTTTAATTCCATCTAAGAGATAGCGATTATTAGTTTCAATCCCAAATTAATATCTGTGGTAACGGATGGAAGGGATGCTACTCTCATACAATAGCCCAGACATGTACCACCTACGAATTTGAACGAATTGCTCAATGCTAGCCAATGCTAATGGTACATTAACTGAAAGAACAAAATGAAAGAACGATTTGGGATCTCTGAAGAAAAGTTTAACATAACGTAAAATCGTATTCAAACTCAAGAGCACTAGTTTCATTCTCCGAATTTTGTTTTTGTGTTTGCTAATAATAACCAAATAATTGCAGTAAACATTAAAAATATGCTTGTACAAACACTAAAGTAGCAAACCAATTGAAAAGTAAAATAAAATACTTACGACAGTGGTTGAACTCGTCCTCGCCTTTCTCGCAATCTTTCTGATAATTGCACACCGACGTCTGCGGGATGCATTTGCCCTCGGAGCACCGAAACGTCCCCGTCGGACATGGCACGTCTGAATCATTCCTATATGTACTTCCTCCACCTGTGCGTGCGCGGATGCGCGATGTGGTCCCAGATAGCGCGGTTACAAGTGCGATTACGAATTACGAACACATTGGGTGATGAGAGCACACAAATGGTGGGTATGGTGACCGATGGATGTAACCGATGGCGAAACATATGAAACATAGAGAAGAAGAAAATGGCACACACATAATTTGGTTAGTGAAAAATCTAGATCATGATGAGGCGATTGCGAAACACAGAAATATGCAATTAATTATTCGATAATGTTCCCCTGATCTCATTCCCTGACTGACAATAGTCCCTTGCATTGATAATTGTTGGATTTTGGATTCGAATTCAAACAGCAAAGGCGGTAAAATTTGACAAAACCCAACGGAACGGCTTTGTGTCGGGTCGGGTGGTCTGAAACCCGCGTGAAAAAAAAACAAAAAGTGAAAGCTTCTTCTATTTTGGTGTAGTTTGTACTCATGAGGTCAACGCACTGCTGGGCTGTGGAGTGGCGCAATTGAAGCACCAAAAGTACGTACCACGTAATTTCGCCCTTCACATGGCCTGACGTGTGGAGGTATGGGACGTTGAAATCGAGCATCAAAGTGTAGGCTATCTGTGCAATAAAGTTTTCTTCTGCGTTCAGAGAAACGTGTACAGAAGTGAATTCGAGTTGACTATGCAATTACTGATAAGAGTAATATTCGGTCTATCTCAAAATAGGTTTATCCCATATCTTACGTTCAGATTCATATTTTACGCCTTGGTGTCGGATGTTTCAATAAACAAACGAGGTGCCCGAGAAGATTAAATCTGATAAAAGAGAGGTTTGTTTTCGGAATCCCGAGCCGTAGCACTTTTACACAAAAAATGCAATTTCATGTTACTTGAAAGTGGAAAAATCAATTTATTACTGCAATCACACAGCAGTTGACTGCACATTAATTCTGTGTTTAATATACTTCTGATTCTAGGCTGACCTTTCCCATTAGGTTCAAATGGGTCCCGTGTCTCAAGGTTGCACGAAATCAAATACAGTGGGTTTGCTCAACCGATGCGATGTAATCGATTAATAGAGATACGAAATAAGCACCCGGACCTACACTGCCCACAGAACACGTGTATGCAATCTGTCCGTCCGTCCATTCTATCCACCCCGTCTAGGAAGCACAATTTTGATTTATTATTTATCGATTACTTAGCGTCGGTCAGTTGGTATCCCTTGGTTGGTCGAGCGCAATTGAACAGCAATTGATAAGAGTAAGTACTTCCAATTGCGGAAGTTGAATCTTAGCGACGACAATCGATTGTATGAACATTAATTCGTACAGCGACACAGATATAATTTAGGTCAACGCGGGACATTTTTTTCCCTTTTTTTGTATAATTATATTTTAGCATTGCTCAAAAAAGTTTTGATCAAATTTTCAAACATTTTATACAATCCAAAAGTATATATACTGATTTAGACAACAAATTGTAAGCGACGAACCTTATAAGTAATATCAAAATTATTTTAAAATCTTCAAGTGATAATCAACAGTCAAAAATTGAATTCAAGTTGCAACATCTTGACAAGAATCTTGACATTTTTTTAAGACATTGAATTGCTTAAGATGGTACTTCAACCATTTGATCACACAGGCAAATGATTCATTGAATGAATAGATCAAAAAAAAACCCGGACCCAAGTTCCGCCACTTTTCAGTAACTATTTACCGCACTTAATTAGCAAGCACTAGTCTACTGACTGGTGTTACATCACCCGGTCATTTTTCCGCATTCCCCATCAACGTCACTACCAATCGTGCTGTAGCAGGTAGTGAGTAGCGACTTCGGCTGTTGACCGGATTATTGTGCATCAAGCGCCAGGCCAGACCGGCGTAGACCAGCCCGGCAGGCAGACATAGGCACGCACATTTCGGATGCCCACGCAAATCCGCAAACTACAACTCACGAGGCTCACTTTCCGCCATAGTTGTTGGTAGTGAGTGTTGGATCGAATGCCCACGATCATTGTCGGGTCGAAATCGATCGAAAGCAAAAAGTGTCTTCAACAGAGTCCTATACCCGGCTTGCAACGCATATTAGAGGCTTTGTGGAGAGGAAAGTAAGCGATGAGAGCCGTAATAGTGGTAAAAGCGTGAATCGGAACTAATTTGAACAAGGGTTTGGACGTCATGTCGCGTCCAAATGGTAGCTTGTTTAGTAACTACTAGTTCATATAGCGTAAACTATGTATTTCTTCATGAAAAGTTGTATACCTATGGTACGCCCTTCGTATATTAGGTTGGACATCATTTCGACATTGTTGTTTCACAAGGGCGAAAGTCGCAAACGTAAACATTGACTTCTTCTGCTGATTTCAGGAAGATTGAGACTTCTTGTGGTATTTTCCACTCCAGTTTGATAGAAAGCGCGGAGCGCCACCAGTTCAAGTGGTTGATAGCTGGGAGCGGTCCTAGTTGTTGAGAAATTTGCAGGAAAAGGCATTGTTTATGTTTGCGACATTGGCCCTTATGAAACAACAGTGTCGATTTCAACTTCCATCATATAAATTACGCTGCATGCTTTTATTGACATACAAACATTGAAAGATCGACGTGAAATAGCAACGAAAATGACATACCTAGTTTTGCAACACATTGAATCATCTGAAATTCTATCGAACGACTTACGCCAAATTTGGGCCTTCTTATCGAATAATGGCTAATTTACAATCAACACTGTAAAGCTATAGATTTAACAATGTCTTGGCACAGTGACGAAAATTGGTCTGGGGGGGTTTTTCTGAACATTTCTTTAATTTGAGAGGCATCGAAAAAACAAATCTTTTAAAAATTTTGTCTCTGGGTAGTGTGGGGGTCTTTGTGTTTTCATAGAAAAAACCAAGAAATTCTGACAGCTAAATTTAAGTTGAAAATATATTGTACCGTACATAAAAAAATCTACTCATCCGCTGATTTTCGTCGCGATCAAAAATAAGCGCCAGATAGTCGCCTAAGAAAAAAAGAAAAGTAGCAGAAAAGCTATTTTGATAATTTTGAAAATTTGATAGCAGGTGCTATTTGTACTGCGGATAAATTTTTCAGATCTGAAAAATGATCACAAAAGTTGTCATTTGGCTGCAAGGCACAATAAAAAAAATTTATATACACCCAGGTTTTTTTTACACGGTTGGAATTCTTTAATTTCTCGGGTAACCCAAACTTTCACAGCTTTTAAATACCACCTGAATTTTCTTTGATTTTCTGTGATTTTTTTCGTGGGGTTAACTCATTGTTTCATTGACGTTGAAGGTCTTAAACGACTAAAACCAAACCATGTAAAAAAAAACCTGGGTGTATAGCATCCGGCAGTCGTGATCGAAGTGTGCCTAGCGTTGAACAGGACGTGTATTTTCTCGGGCGTAAAACTTTTACACCAGTTTGACTTTAGGTCGGTTGTGTTTAATATTTCGACAGCATTTTATTCTTGCCATCGATTTTTTTTACTTGAATTACGGGTTTCGCCGGAAAGCTTCCGTGGAGTGCGAGAGTGTTGATTCTTGCTGGTTCAGTATGGTTTTAGTTCTGTCGAGAGCGCGAGTGGGGTTGTCCGGCGAGTTAATGGGGGAACGTGATTTTTTGCCGGTTGACGTTTATCCGACGGTTTTCCGCTGGTGTTAAGCCATTAGAGAGAAAGTTTCTTTTTTTCCTGATCAGCTGAAATTTAGGACTCTAAGGGCCAATTTCTTCACCTGCGCTTAAGCCTTAAGCCTGGTTTAAACGTATGGGTAAGCACCGCTTGAGAGTTAAGCGAAGGTGAAGAAATTGGCGGAATGTATTAGATAACCGGTGAGGATGTTCCTTTTACCCATTTTCACAGTTTTTATTCAATTCTCGGATAGTTTTTCAAATCGGCATATGTAACGCTGAGATAATTACCTTGGAAATTTTCATAGTTTATTTTTATTCCTATTTAGAAACTTAACATTTTTATGCAATTGATATGAACTCAACGATACATAAAAAAAAGGTTTTGCGGTACTTTTGACTTGACGTTACATTTTGCCTATTAAATCTGCATTGCGTGTGATCTTAGTCTGATTCAAATTTGTCGCGGATGACAGATTTTAGTATAGCTCTGTATAAAAGCCTTCCAAAACAAATTTTGGCATATGTATACTCAAGTAACATTTTGAGTTTAATCATACTCTATTAGCAGTTTTGAAGAGCAAATTTTGAAGACTAGCAATAAAACTAAGATCTACATGACAACCTCTTGAAGACCACTACAAGATTATGTTATGGCCAAGTGGACCACTCTTGAGAACGTCTTCAAAGCAAGCTCGAGGTTGTTAATAAAGCTGCCATAAAACCGCTGTCATAAAAGGGAATATCCCTTTTGTTAGTAAACTGGGGAAAAAGGAAAATCGTAGGAATGGAAGAATGAAAAAAACAACAACATTATCGCCATTTCTCGTGCTGAATGGCGTCTGAACTATTTTTAATGTAAACGATGTTCAAGCCATCAAGCTACAAATTCAAAAGTGTTCAGGTTATAAGCGATCAAGTTACTGAGGTCCACAATAATTGCAATTGAAATTATGCTTCCAACAGCGGCAGTAGAACATCTCAAATATTGGTTATCCGCCATTTGTTGCGTGTTCGTATTTATACTACCTTGATTTACTGGAAATAAAATGACATATTCGGTAAGTTTACTCGATTTTCATTATCTATTCCATTCTCAGGAGTGGGATTTGACCTATGGATTTTATTGTCAATAAACAACAAAATTTCAAATATGCGAATGCTAAATTTTCAAAGTTTACGTATTCATTGTGGGGGAATAGCACCTAGATTTCATCTCATGGCTCCGATGTTCATCTCATAAAAAAAAAGCAATGGAAAGGTATTTGATTTGCTTCTTATTTTTGTGATTTTTTTTTTCAGAAGTGAGCACGCATATTTACAGAAGCGACGAAATTGGTGCCGTATTTCTTTGTTTCGCGATGAGATGAAAATATGTTCAGTGAGATGGAAATTGGGACATTTCCCCTATTTATTGTTTTCTTTGTTTAAGTTTTCGAGAAACTTGCAGCAGAAACCTTAGGATAGAGTCAGCCTCGGGCTAAAAGTCTCCTTAATAAAGACAAAAAAAAAATTATGATAAAAACTTTTGTTTTTGGCCATTCGGTTGGCCATAGTGCATGAAGTTCAACATAAACATTATGTTCTTGTATAATCCCATTATAAACCTATAAAAAACCACTAAGTTTTATGGAGGTTATGCGTAACACAAGTCTATGACCAAAATATCCGGTTTTATTACAGTTTTCAGAATTGGTTTTATTGGAGTCCTCAATATAATCATCAGCCCACTCATAAGTTTATGAAGCTTTTGACATTTGTGGTTTTATTAGACGTTTTATTATGGTTTTGGAGATAGCTATAAGTCTTCAAACAAAGCTAATCTTGCAGCATTGAACAAAGCAGCGATAAAACCGTCAAAAAACTTAAATAAATCCATGAAGCCTTGAAATTGTTACTTAGGTATAGACTTGAATGATTGTATTGAATTCTTGAAATTCTCGACTACTGAGTGCACGTTCGACCTTTTCCCTCTTTCACACAGAACGATCGCGCGAAAATCGAAATATTTAGTTATTCGTTGTGAAGTGAATAAATTAATAAGCAATTTTAGTGTGCGTTCGATCGTGTTTCTTCCAGCTCGCAGAACAATTGCGCTATTATCGGTATGGTTTATTCTGTTTTGTGCAAGTGAGCAAATAAATACGAACAGAACGTTGGCGCGTTCTGCTTTGTGCGAGTAGGGGAAGGAGGAGCAATATGCCCCAGCTGAGCATAAACTGCTTCTATGCCTTAGCTATAACCATTTTCATGGTTGTTTCTATCTCACGCAACAGTTGAACAATATAGCTAGTTGATGCCATTCAAAAATTGTCAAAAAGCGTTTTGGGGCCTCTTCCCCTAAGTAAATTAAAATGAACAATCGCTCACTTTGGGCGATTGATTGTTTATCCTCGCGAAGGATGAACGATTAAACAAGATAAGGAAATGCTAATACAGTTGTATAGAAGTTGCATAGGTCACATCACTTTCCATGGTGAATCCCGATCTATGTTACTGATAACCCCTCCCAACTAACATAACTTCCTTCCCGTCGTAATTGTGGAGATGCAGAGGTATACTCGGACTCTAGTAGCAACAATTTTAGCATTAGCATTAGCATTGTTACGGTGTAATTCGTAGAGTGGACACTAGTGATACTCATGTTTTACTTTTGAGATCCTTATCTAGAATGCTATCAGAAATCAAGAAGGGGAGTGGTCCTTGATTCCAGTCTTAAACAAAAATAACAAAAACATGAGGATTACTACTCCTGGCCACGCCCATCTTCACCGTAACTAGGGAGAGGAAGGAAGTGTTGATGTAGTACTTACTTAACGAGAGGCCACCGACTTAGCGACACCCTCATAAGTACCACGGACTTGGATAATGAGGAAGGTAATCGTTGGGTCAGGATTTGCCTGTAGCTGGCAATGTAACCGTGGTAGATCTTACCCCGTAACACACCACGTAAAGGTGTCTACCCAGCATTACGGGTCTATACTCGGACTCTAGTAGCAACAATAACCACAAACTAACATTCCCTCCCTTTCCCAACTGACTGTAAGGATTTGGCCGGCGCCGTTATTGATCAACATTTGCGAGCTGCTGAAACGTGCACTTCGAGAATAGATGGTAAATCCCACCCACGATTCACTTGGATCGAAGTGCAATTTACACCAGTTCTGATCAATCACGGAGTAGCAAACATTGATATGTACATTCAGTTTAAGCTAAGCTAAGCTTTAATTCATCAATTTGACTTTAATTCAACAATTGAAGAAAGAAATAAAAGGTTCAACAAAATGTGAATCTTTTAAGTGTGGGAGAAGATATTCTAAGAAAACATCCTTTTCGTTAAAACTGTTGTATACATTTGTCGATTTGAGCCAAATTTGGAACAAATATACTTCATAATAGTCTTTATCTTATAGATGGGCGGGATGGGCATTTGGAAAAAGCGAGGGGTGTTCTAAAAAAAACAAAACAGATAATTTGCCAATAGGAAAATTGCAGTCATCGCATTTTATGTACTCAAAAGTGAAATAATCTTTCTTTCACTTTTTATCACTGAATGCTCTTTAACCTATAGTTGTACTCTTATCCTCAGATGACATATAAGTTTCGTCATTCTTCAATTGTATCGTTAACTATGAAATCAACCTTACCATTCCGGGCGAGTCAGGGTACATTAGGTACAACAGATCGACCTGGTGGAATTCGACCAAGCAAGTTATCGTCGGCCCGTTTGTGAACGAGATTCCACGGTAAAAAAAAGTTTCCCGGAGCCGGATTCGAACCGGCGACCACAGCGTGTAAGGCGCGCACGGTACCACTACGCCACCGAAGAGAGACGACCGCCCGCAGAAATCATACCGCGTCGTTCGAGACGACCATCCCCAGTGTAGGAGGCGTTCCCGTCGTGACGAACAACGGCGACGTACCAATGAGCCAGCCGTAGCGTTTCTCGGAGTCCACCGGAGTAAGAGGGCCGCGGACTGAACGCGGCGACCGCCAATCTTTGGACGCCGAGCTCCTATGAAGTAAAGTAGACAAACCGTGAGTACATGCATGTAAACTTTTTCCCAAGCGCTTGGTGATAATTTGCCCCTAGCCTGAGTTGAACCGCTAGTGTGGCCGCCGTTCATTTAGCCCTACCGTTCGTTCGTCCATTCGTCGGTAATCGGCAAAAATTAACTTTGCACACCCCTATTGTACACCCAAAATGAATAAGTTTCCGCACGTTAGTCAGATTGA
Organism: Armigeres subalbatus; assembly: GCF_024139115.2. Lineage (NCBI taxonomy): Eukaryota > Metazoa > Arthropoda > Insecta > Diptera > Culicidae > Armigeres > Armigeres subalbatus. Next base: position 220,190,557 of record NC_085139.1, read on the forward strand.
GGGAAAACCAGTAGTGTAGGCCTACCCACACAAGAACAAATCGATGTCGATAAAGAAGAGGAATACATTTGTATTGTAAAATGAAGTAGAATCCTTTCTTTTTTTTAATCCTGTGATCGAATACACTGCGGCAAGCAAGTATCTGGACGGTTCATCAGGAGAGAATTCTAATGAGGTGAAAGTAGAAGATTCTTCACGTTTTCGAATCGCTTTTTGAAGTTTAGCAGGTTAATTTACCGGGGAGGTTGGCCCTGAAACCAATCACGGATAGCTTTTTATTCGAACTGGATCGTTCGAAGTGTTTTAGGGTCAAGCGTCCGGTGATGATAGCGGCCGCGAAGGCATTATTGACGTCGTCGGCGGGAATCAGTATTCTGAACACTGGCGCTTTCCTTTGTTTTTCTTTCCAGTCGTGAATCCCTTGCACTCCTCTGCCAGCCAAATCGTTTGCCTCCCATTTTTGGGAAAACTTGAACCCTCCCCATAAGGGTGTCATAGGTCGGGCAACCCATAAACGTCGGGAGTGGCGCTTAAGTCATTTTTACTTTTTACATTTTTACTTACTCGATCCGTGCGTTTCCCGCTGCGTTCGTCGTTCGTACGTATAAGCACGCACCGTAGTGGATCAAAAAGCTTGGCAATCGATGACAAGATGTTTCGTCTCGTCCAAGCTTGCCCGTTGTCTGTAATGTCATAGAAGAATCGTAGTTGATCCATCCCGGGCTCCCATGTGATATCCAAGGCTTTTACCTTCTCGTCCGACCTTCCATCATCAGCATATTTGGGAGTTGGATGGCCTCATCTATGCTGGATGCTCCCCCGATGTAGTCATCTACATAAAAATCGTGTAGTATAGCTTCAGCGGCGTCTGGGTATTCTGCTCCTTCATCGGCTGCGAGTTAATGCAGAGCGCAAATCGCCAAGAATGACGAAGGCGTCAGCCCATATGTGACCGTTAAAAGATCAAAAACTTTTATCGATTCGTCCGGAGAAAATCGGGAGAAATGCGTTGCAATCTGATATCCTCAGCATGTACATACACCTGCCTGTACATCACCAACTAATGCCATCTCGTACTTTCGAAACCAGACAAGCAGACTTAGCAGTTCGTCTTGAACTATAGGGCCTTTGAGAAGAACATCGTTCAACGAATAGCCACTGTTCATGCTGGCTGGATTCTTTCAGCACCGCGTGATGCGGTAAGTAGTAGACCTTTCTGGAACTTGCCAATGCTGTCTCTTCCAGCAGTTCCTCCGGCTTGACCTCCCTCATGTGCCCCAGATCCAGATATTCTTGCATGAATGCATTGTATTGCAGACGCTTGTCCGTATCCCAGCCTAGCTGCTGCTCCAGTTTCCGGTATCTTGTTACAGCCATCGCAAGAGAATCGCCCAACATTTGCTCGAAGTTTACGTGTTTTGGTACCGACCATTGTCTCTGCGATTGAAAGTCTGTATGAAATGCTCTTCACTGTCATGTTCCTCCTTTGACCAAGGTATCCGCTGCACTCGATCTCCCACAATTTGCACAACTGCGCTTGCAAATTGTCTGACGTCGCCACCACGCAGCTTACTGCCTTACTTTGAGTTCCGGAAACTTTTCCCGTAACTATCCAACCAAAAACTGAGTTGATCAGCATAGGTAGCCCAGAACTCAGCGTAATCCGCTTCGTATCGCCTTCGTATAATAATCGAAGTGATCTGCTCCAATAATAAGATCTATCCGTTTACTGACGTTGAAGTTCGGATCGGCCAGTTGATTTTTTTCTCTGGTATCTTCCAGTGCGCCTCAGGTATTTGTGCCGACGGTAAGTTTGATGTCACCTTTGATGGTCCCTTTGTAAAATAAAACGTCAAAAATAAATATTACCGAGCTCCTCGGTTTCCATCAAACTTTTTATATTTTACCGGGTTCTGTAATTCATCTTACCAGTGTTGTTAAACTTTGTACCGAACTTTCAGTCAGCATTATTCTGACGTGATACCTAATGAAGTAATAAGACGCCATTTTCTCATAGAACATCGCATGATGGAAACAAATGACTAAACGAGCACAAACAATTAAATATCTATTGAAACAAAATCACGCGAAACACAAAAAAATGGATTCTATTGCGGTTGTATGTGGTAAGTTCCGTTACTGTTAATTTTATTGTAAAATCTAGCATGAAAACATAGCTATTATTATTATATTTTAAGCATTTCCTTCAGGTTAATTTTTTTTTTGACATGGAATCTATCCAGCTTTCCACGCTCATCATAATGGCGGATGCTATAATAATTTTGACATTAACTGCTTCCCGACACTGAACTGAAATTTTAAGTATTTTAAAGTAAACATTGATATTTGCCGTTACTAATAACAGTCAATGTGTTGTTTGTTTTTCATCAACAAAAAAGGGGCTCAAAGCTTTTGATAATTATAAATATTATAATCCAACCTAAAAGGTAAAGAGGTAAAGGTAAAGATGCATACCAACCAAAAATCAAATTGACTGTTACAGAACCACCATCATACATAACAAAGAGCAATCGATTTTTTTCCCTGAAGAAGACATCGAACCCGATGTCGAAGCGTTAAACAACATTTAAAAAATTGTTCTGATAAATCGGACTGCATAGTCGAAAAATCTCAAAAGTTATCTCGTCCTGACCGCGTACATAAAAGTGGCGACTCGGTGTGTGGAAAATCGTCGTATTTTCTCGGTGGTGAAAAAGGATAACCTCTAAAACGTATCCCCCACGGAAGAAAAGAAAGCGGGACATGGAAGGAGAACAACAAATTCCCATGCATCCCGGGCAAAACGGGCACCCACAACCGGCACGGAACCAGCAGCAGCCACATCAGCAATTTCCTCCACATCCATCAGCACAGTCAGCAACAGACGGATTGCTATACAACATCATGCAGCACCTCCAGCAGCAGCAAGCCACCGTCAATCAAATGCTTCAGCAACAGCAAATGTTCTTCCAGCAGCAAGAAGAACGTTTTCAACGCGCGCTCTCTTCGATAAATCCCGAGGCACCTGCGAATCCGGAGCTAATACTGGATTCATTAGCTAGCAACATCTACGAGTTCCGGTATGATGCTGATAGTCACATTACATTTGGTGCATGGTACTCACAGATGGTAGGGACACGGCAGGTATTTCCGTCCATCGTCGTAGGGGCTAAAACCAAGAAAAGCAACGTACATTTGCTAGAACTCCACTATAGCAGAACGTTTCTCCTGAGCTTACGATTTGGTACGTATGAGTTTTACAGAAAAGCGTCTCTTTTATTGGTTTTCGAGACTATGACGAACAGACGAAAATACCTGCCGTGTCCCTATGTGAGTTTTATTCTCCCTGCACTTCCCAAGGATTTTTCTTTCGCTCAGACAGTTCAGAAGCTCAATAACTTGTTTGGAGCGAAGGAATCCGTCATCAGTAAACGCTATCGCTGTTTGCAAATTACTAAGAATCCAGTGGAGGATTTTGTTAGCTACAACTGCAGAATCTATAAATCCTGCGCAGAATTTGAGCTCGGAAAGCTGTACAGGTGGTTAATGTTTGTGTGCTGGCTCAAATCAGAAAATGATGCAGAGATTCGCACACGTCTTCTGTCTCGGATCGAGGAAAAATATGAGGTCACCCTTGATCAGCTATCCCATGAATGGCAGCAAATCATCAAGAAGCCGAAGCAACAGTCATTCCACTGACTCCGACAAGGGTCGAGTTCGTGATTGGTTGGCACCCCCTGATTCCAAAACTACTAATCTGTCACCAGATTGAGGTTACATACAGTCGCTACTGGGAAAATTTACAAGTTTATGAAAAACAAGTTATGAATTTATTGTTGAAATTGAGGAAAAGAATGTCAATGGTAATTGCAGTTCAATGTCTCGAGAATATCTTCAGAGAAATTCGAAATATTAGGAAGAGTTTTTGATAGAAATTCCGAAGAATGTTCCGGTGAGTATATCGGGGGGAAACCAGAAGAGCATTCTGGGACAAATTAAATGAAATTCAGAAGAATGTCTCGATGAAAATCGGCACATTTTAATTCGGTTTTAATGCGCTCGAATAATAAACGTTGCGGATGGGAATACGGGACGGGCTATTGAAAAGCTAATCTTTTACTAGTTCAGATTTGGTCGAGCCTTTTCAAATCTATTTTGTTAGCATTTTTGTGAAATTGTCATACGATGATTCATAGTGAAAAATTTGTGGGGCTCGGGCTCAGTTCGAAACATTGAAAAAGTGTTCATCCTACTCAGATAGAGAACCCCACATTCGTGCGAGCAACTGAGTGTCAAATTTTGTCGATCATTGGCAAGACATACGGTCACCATCACCAGTAGCTCTGCAGACAGCGACAGGCGAGAAATGCGAAATTGATTTTCACACTCCGTGAATCACGATCGGCCGACGTCTACGTCGTCGCCTAAAAACAGTAGCGCAGCTGCCGGCGCGTCGCGGTAGCCAGGAGGAAAGTATGCCCAAGCAATCCAAGCTGATAAATTCCTATCGAGATTCGAGACTGCCGCGGTGTGCAACACGAACACACCGGAACGCAACAGTCAGTGGGCCGTCGGGTTTTGTTCGATTCGCTGCGATTAAACTTAATTAAGCGATTAGTTCTGGCAGATGTTTCAGATACCCGTGTGAAGCTTAGCTTAATTTGTCCCAAGTCGTCGTCCTCGGGGGAGTCTTTCAACGTAGATGTAGATATTGGGTATTTTTATTGCATACAGATGGAATTATAATTGACTGGTAGTCAGTAATAAAAGGGGTATATGGAAAAGCTTGTTCACTCATTTAGATGAATCGATAAATTTAAGTAGTTGCCTTTTATGACGATTCTATACAATTTGTCCCAATATGGTGGCAGCAGTTAACTTATTTAGCATACCAGTGCCAGTGTGGGCACCTGATTTGATACATTGAATGTGCGGATATTGTATCACTATGACGTGAGAAAATGTGAAATGGAAAAACTCAACAACAGGTTTGGGTGAGGCAATATCTGCTTTCGCGTGGGAAATTCACAATCACGTTTGATCGTCTTTCGAACGATAGTGTGTCAATAGGTAGGTAGGTGTACTGTGCAGGAATGATGGGAAAACAGAACCGGGTATTCGAATCGTAATTTGCTTAAATCCACAAATTGCCCTTAGGATCAGATGTATACGCGAACCAAAGAACATCAACTAAATTGCAAAATTCTATTCGAATTCTGGTTCTGAATGAACACTTCTCTTAGACGAGTTCGGTGATCTAGTGACACTTTCCTTTTCCTACTTTGTATTTCTATTTTAGTTCTTTTTGTGTTTCACGTTCTACCAAAACGATTCCTACTATTATTATAGCCTTCCACACTAACAATTAAAAAAAAATTGGAGAAAGTTGTATCCGAGATACGACCGTCAATTGGACGTAGGATTACGTAAAATGTATTTCAATTGTAAATAATTCGATATGTTCACTAAAGCTGATGGTAAGCAGCTGTGACCGATCATCAGGTAATTGTGGTTTGCATTTTGAAGAAAAAGAAAAGGTGGGCAGCAGGGACTATGTCCAAGGGCTTGACGATCCCTCCCCAGGCCATCTACGAGTCGTGGTGCCTGCCTAGGATGTGGTGGGCCCTGTTAAACCTCTATAAAACGCTGCATGTATCCACAAGTAGGCTCCGCCAAAGCGACCGTGTGCCGCTAAAAGCGCACAAGCCCAAGCCCTGGTGTTAGGTTGGACGCTAAACAGCCCTGACACGACGGCCCTCCGACGAGACAAGAGGTTTGCGCAGGCCCAATAAGCCGCCTTTAAAAACAACGATTACGAACGACATAGAAGATAATACGACTCGATACAATCGGCATCAACGATGAATTACATCCCCGCAACTGCGACGTCGTAGCGCTGCAGGAAATCTACTGGACAGGACAGAAAGTGTGAAAAAGCGGGCATCGAGCGGCTAACTTATACCAAAGCTAACTAACTTATACCACCACCAACGAGCTGGGAACCGGCTTCATAGTGCTGGGCAAGATGTGCCACCATGTGATTGGGTGGCAGCCGATCAACGCAAGAATGTGCAAGCTGAGGATAAAAGGCCGTTTCTTCAACTATAGCATCATCAACGTGCCGGCCCACACGAAGGGAGATCCGACGACGAGAAAGAAGCGTTCTATGCGCAGCTGGAGCAGACATACGATGGATGCCCACTGCGGGACGTCAAAATCGTCATCGGTGACATGAACGCTCAGGCAGGAAGGGAGGAAATGGCTGGAGAGATATTCGATCCACCATTGGAAGCACCGCAACCACTGACTGCACTAAGCACGGTGCTCCCGGATCAGAGAAACGACTGGTATGACGGCGAATGTGAGCAGTTAGTTGAGGAGAAGAATGCAACATGGGCGAGATTGCTTTAACGCCGCACGAGGGCGAACGAGGCACGATGCAAACGGGCGCGGAACAGACAAAACTCGATTTTTTTTAGGAAAAGCGCCAGCAGGAAGATCGAGACCGTGAAGAGACAGAGCAACTGTACCGCGCTTAAGTTCTATGAGAAGCTAAACCGTTCACGTAAGGGCCACGTGCCACAGACCGATATGTGTACGGACATAAACGGGAACCTTCTTACAAACGAGCGTGAGGTGATCCAAAGGTGGCGGCAGCACTACGAAGAGCACCTGAATGGCGATGTGGCAGACAACGGTGGCGGTATGGAAATTAACCTAGGAGCACGCGCGCAGGCCATACGAATTCCGGCTCCGAATCTCTAAGAAATCCAGGAAGAGATCGGCCGGCATAAAAACAACAAAGCCCTTAGTGTTGACCAACTACCAGGAGAGCTGTTTAAACACGGCGGTGAGGCACTGTCTAGAGCGTTGCACTGGGTGATTACCAAGGTTTGGGAGGATTAGGTTCTGCCACTGGAGTGGATGGAAGGTGTCGTGTGTCCCATCTACAAAAAGGGCGATAAGCTGGATTGTAGCAACTACCACGCAATCACATTGCTAAACGCCGCCTACAAGGTACTCTCCCACATTTTGCCGGCAACTAACACCTATTGCAAGAGAGTTCTTGAGGCAGTACCCGGCGGGATCTATGGGTGAATGCTCTACCACAGATCAGGTGTTCGCCGTACGTCAGCCGTACGCCGTACGTATTGCAGAAATGCCGCGAATACAACGTGCTCACACATCATCTATTTATCGACTTCAAAGCTGCATAGGATACAATCGATCGGGACAAGCTATGGCAGCTAATGCACGAACACGGATTCCGGATAAAATTCTGGCAATCAATCCAAGCGGAGGAAACATGAGAACGTTAGAGCGATTGAGGCAACTGACGATTACAGTTGCCAAACAAGCTTTATTTATAACATTGGCGATGGAGACGAGCTACTATGGGTGAAAATAGGTGGCGTTATCGTTCAGGTACTTATAGATTCCGGTAGCAGTAAAAATATTATTGACGATGCCACGTGGAAGTACATGCTAAGAGCACGGACACAAAGTAGATAGAACAAAACTACGCTTCGTGGATATGGCTTAGATGCAAAACCGTTGACTGTATCCAAAGTATTTGAATCCATGATCGCCATCAATGGTGATGACATAAGCAAAGAACAAGCTGCAACATTCTACGTAGTAGTGGGGGGTTCCCAACCGCTACTAGGAAAGGACACTACAAACAGAGTGTCGAAGATTGGTCTACCTGCCTTGTGTTCGTCGGTTAACTCTTTGGTTCCTGTTGCCCAAAGAGTGAGACGATCACCGTTTGCACTATTGCCAAAGATCGAAGAAAAGTTGTCATCAGTAGATTTCTGTTATGTAAAATGTCAATTGGTTGGACTTCCGAGCAAAACTATACCAATGAGTCGGCGTGAGCTGTCATCGAAACCGTGGATTAATATTGCAATTGATTTTATGAGTACGCTTCCATCGTGAGAATATCTGCTAGTAAAAATTTATTTTTCAGCAGATACAAGAGGAAAAGAGATTTATAACAGCGGTTCTCAACCTTTTTCTTGATAGGTACCCCTTAAAACTTATGCTTTCATTGAGGCAACCCTATTTTATTTTCCCAGTAAATGGAAATAAGCGTGTATTTCTGCAAAAATATTAAAACAACCAACAAAACTAACAGGATATATGGCTGAAGTATACATTATTCCGTGAAACTTTCTGATTAAAATTGATTTTATCCGTCAAGCTTCCCGCAAGACTTATGAAGGCTTCCGAGGCTCTAGGAATGAAGCTTCCAAGCCTCCTGAAACTAGGATTACGATTTACGAGCCTCTTGATAGGGAGCTCCGAGTCTCCGATGGATCATTGAGGCTTCCGAGCCTCTGGAAAGAAGGCTTCCGAACTTTTTGAAAGGAGGCTTCCGAACCTCTTGAAAGGAGACTTCCGAACCTCTTGAAAGGAGGCTTCCGAGCCTCTTGAAAGGAGGCTTCCGAGCCTCTTGAAAGGAGGCTCTGAGGCCTCTTGAAAGGAGGCTTGAGCCTCTTGAAGGAGGCTTCCAGAGCCTCTTGAAAGGAGGCTTCCAGGCCTCTTGAAAGGAGGCTTCCAGGCCTCTTGAAGGAGGCTCTGAGCCTCTTGAAAGGAGGATTCAGAGCATCTTGAAAGGAGGCTCCAGAGCCTCTTGAAAGGAGGCTTCCAGGCCTCTTGAAGGAGGCTTCCAGGCCTCTTGAAAGGAGGCTTCTGAGCTCTCTTGAAAGGAGGCTCTGAGGCCTCTTGAAAGGAGGCTTCCAGGCCTCTTGAAAGGAGGCTTGAGGCCTCTTGAAAGGAGGCTTCCAGGCCTCTTGAAAGGAGGCTTGAGCCTCTTGAAAGGAGGCTTGAGCCTCTTGAAAGGAGGCTGAGCCTCTTGAAAGGAGGCTTACGAGCCTCTTGAAAGGAGGCTTACGAGCCTCTTGAAAGGAGGCTTCCGGGCCTCTGGAAAGCAGGCTTCCAGACTTTTGAAAGGAGGCTTCCAGACCTCTTGAAAGGAGACTTCCAGACCTCTTGAAAGGAGGCTTCCAGGCCTCTTGAAAGGAGGCCTGAGCCTCTTGAAAGGAGGCTCTGAGCCTCTTGAAGGGAGACTTCGAGCCTCTTGAAAGGAGGCTTCCAGAGCCCTTTGAAGGGAGGCTCTGAGGCCTCTTGAAAGGAGGCTTCGAGAGTCTCTTGAAATAAGGCTTCTGAGGCCTCTTGAAGGAGGCTTCCAGACCTCTTGAAAGGAGACTTGAGCCTCTTGAAAGGAGGTTCCAGGCCTTTGAAAGGAGGCTTCTGAGCCTCTTGAAAGGAGGCTTCTGAGGCCTCTTGAAAGGAGGCTTCCAGGCCTCTTGAAAGGAGGCTTCCAGGCCTCTTGAAAGGAGGCTTCTGAGGCCTCTTGAAAGGAGGCTTCAGAGCCTCTTGAAAGGAGGCTTCTGAGGCCTCTTGAAGGAGGCTTCTGAGCCTCTTGAAGGAGGCTTCTGAGCCTCTTGAAAGGAGGCTTCAGGCCTCTTGAAAGGAGGCTTCCAGGCCTCTTGAAAGGAGGCTTTCAGGCCTCTTGAAGGAGGCTTCTGAGGCCCTCTTGAAAGGAGGCTTCAGGCCTCTTGAAGGAGGCTTCTGAGCCTCTTGAAAGGAGGCTTGAGCCTCTTGAAAGGAGGCTTCTGAGCCTCTGGAAAGTAGGCTTCGAGCCTCTGGAAAGTAGGCTTCCAGACTTTTGAAAGGAGGCTTCCAGACCTCTTGAAAGGAGACTTCCAGAACCTCTTGAAAGGAGGCTTCCAGGCCTCTTGAAAGGAGGCTTGAGAGCCTCTTGAAAGGAGGCTTCCAGGCCTCTTGAAAGGAGGCTTCTGAGCCTCTTGAAAGGAGGCTTCTGAGCTCTCTTGAAAGGAGGCTTCTGAGCCTCTTGAAAGGAGGCTTCTGAGCCTCTTGAAAGGAGGCTTCTGAGCCTCTTGAAAGGAGGCTCAGGCCTCTTGAAGGGGCTTCCAGGCCTCTTGAAGGAGGCTTCCAGGCCTCTTGAAGGAGGCTTCCGGGCCTCTTGAAGGAGGCTTCTGAGCCTCTTGAAAGGAGGCTGGGAGCCTCTTGAAAGGAGGCTTCTGAGCCTCTTGAAAGGAGGCTGAGCCTCTTGAAAGGGAGGCTTCCTGGGCCTCTTGAAAGGAGGCCTGAGCCTCTTGAAGGAGGCTTCAGGCCTCTGGAAAGTAGGCCTGAGCCTCTGGAAAGTAGGCCTGAACTTTTGAAAGGAGGCTCTGAACCTCTTGAAGGAGACTGGGCCTCTTGAAAGGAGGCTCTGAGCCTCTTGAAAGGAGGCTTCTGAGGCCTCTTGAAAGGAGGCTTCTGAGCCTCTTGAAAGGAGGCTGAGGCCTCTTGAAAGGAGGCTTCCAGAGCCTCTTGAAGGAGGCTTGAGGCCTCTTGAAAGGAGGCTTCAGGCCTCTTGAAGGAGGCTTCCAGGCCTCTTGAAAGGGAGGCTTGAGCCTCTTGAAAGGAGGCTTCCGGAGCCTCTTGAAAGGAGGCTTGAGCCTCTTGAAAGGGAGGCTGGGCCTCTTGAAAGGAGGCTTCTCTGGGCCTCTTGAAAGGAGGCCTGAACCTCTTTGAAAGGAGACCAGAACCTCTTGAAAGGAGGCTTCAGGCCTCTTGAAAGGAGGCTTCAGAGCCTCTTGAAAGGAGGCTTCCAGGCCTCTTGAAAGAAGACTTCCGAGCCTCTGGAAAGTAGGTTTCCGAACTTTTTGAAAGGAGGCTTCCGAACCTGTTGAAAGGAGAGTTCGGAACCTCTTGAAAGGAGGCTTCCAGGCCTCTTGAAAGGAGGCTTGAGGCCTCTTGAAGGAGGCTTCGAGCCTCTTGAAAGGAGGCCTCTGAGGGGCCTCTTGAAAGGAGGCTTGAGCCTCTTGAAAGGAGGCTGAGGCCTCTTGAAAGGAGGCTTGAGCCTCTTGAAAGGAGGCTTCCTGAGCCTCTTGAAGGAGGCTTCCAGGCCTCTTGAAAGGAGGCTTGGAGCCTCTTGAAAGGAGGCTGGAGGCCTCTTGAAAGGAGGCTTCCGAGCCTCTTGAAGGAGGCTTCTGAGCCTCTTGAAAGGGAGGCTTCAGAGCCTCTTGAAAGGAGGCTGGGCCTCTTGAAGGAGGCTTCTGAGGCCTCTTGAAAGGAGGCTTCCAGGCCTCTTGAAAGGAGGCTTCTGAGCCTCTTGAAGGGAGGCTTCTGAGCCTCTTGAAGGAGGCTTCCAGGCCTCTTGAAAGGAGGCTTCTGAGCCTCTTGAAAGGAGGCTCTGAGCCTCTTGAAAGGAGGCTTCCAGGCCTCTGGAAAGGAGGCTTCCAGGCCTCTTGAAAGGAGGCTTCCGAGCCTCTTGAAAGGGAGGCTTCCAGACCTCTTGAAGGAGGCTGAGGCCTCTTGAAGGAGGCTTCTGAGCCTCTTGAAAGGAGGCTTCCGGGCCTCTTGAAGGGAGGCTTCCAGGCCTCTTGAAGGAGGCTCTGAGCCTCTTGAAAGGAGGCTTCCAGGCCTCTTGAAGGAGGCTTCTGGGCCTCTTGAAAGGAGGCCTGGGCCTCTTGAAAGGAGGCTTGGGCCTCTTGAAAGGAGGCTCGAGGCCTCTTGAAAGGAGGGCTGGAGGCCTCTTGAAAGGAGGCTTCTGAGCCTCTTGAAAGGAGGCTTCTGAGCCTCTTGAAAGGAGGCTTCCTGAGCCTCTCGAGAAGGAGGCTTGAGACCTCTTGAAGGGAGGCTTCAGACCTCTTGAAAGGAGGCTTCTGAGCCTCTTGAAAGGAGGCTTCTGAGCCTCTTGAAAGGAGGCTTCCAGGCCTCTTGAAAGGAGGCTGGGCCTCTTGAAAGGAGGCTTCTGAGCCTCTTGAAGGAGGCTTCCAGGCCTCTTGAAAGGAGGCTTCTGAGCCTCTTGAAAGGAGGCTTGAGCCTCTTGAAAGGAGGCTGAGGCCTCTTGAAGGAGGCTTCAGGAGCCTCTTGAAAGGAGGCTTCCAGGCCTCTTGAAGGAGGCAGGCTGGGCCTCTTGAAGGAGGCTTCCAGGCCTCTTGAAAGGAGGCTCTGAGCCTCTTGAAAGGAGGCCTGAGCCTCTTGAAAGGAGGCTTCAGGAGCCTCTTGAAAGGAGGCTTCTGAGGCCTCTTGAAGGAGGGCTGAGGCCTCTTGAAAGGAGGCTTCCAGGCCCTCTGAAAGGAGGCCTGAGGCCTCTTGAAGGAGGCTGAGGCCTCTTGAAAGGAGGCTTCTGGGCCTCTTGAAGGAGGCTCTGAGCCTCTTGAAGGGAGGCTTCCAGGCCTCTTGAAGGAGGCTTGAGCCTCTTGAAAGGAGGCTTCTGAGCCTCTTGAAGGAGGCTGGGGCCTCTTGAAGGAGGCTGGAGCCTCTTGAAAGGAGGCTTCCGAGCCTCTTGAAAGGAGGCTCTGAGCCTCTTGAAAGGAGGCTCTGAGCCTCTTGAAAGGAGGCTTCCGGGCCTCTTGAAAGGAGGCTCTGAGCATCTTGAAAGGAGGCTTCCAGGCCTCTTGAAAGGGAGGGCTGAGCCTCTTGAAAGGAGGCTTCCAGGCCTCTTGAAGGAGGCTTCCAGGCCTCTTGAAAGGAGGCCTGAGCCTCTTGAAAGGAGGCTTCTGAGCCTCTTGAAAGGAGGCTTCTGAGGCCTCTTGAAAGGAGGCTTCCAGGCCTCTTGAAGGGAGGCTTCTGAGCCTCTTGAAAGGAGGCTTCTGAGCCTCTTGAAAGGAGGCTTCTGAGCCTCTTGAAAGGAGGCTTCTGAGCCTCTTGAAGGAGGCTTCCTGAGCCTCTTGAAAGGAGGCCTGAGCCTCTTGAAAGGAGGCTTCTGAGGCCTCTTGAAAGGAGGCTTCTGAGGCCTCTTGAAGGAGGCTTGGAGGCCTCTTGAAAGGAGGCTTCTGGGCCTCTTGAAAGGAGGCTGAGCCTCTTGAAGGAGGCTTGAGGCCTCTTGAAAGGGGGCTTCCAGGCCTCTTGAAAGGAGGCTTCCAGGCCTCTTGAAGGAGGCTGAGCCTCTTGAAAGGAGGCTTCCAGGCCTCTTGAAAGGAGGCTTCCGGGCCTCTTGAAAGGAGGCTTCAGGCCTCTTGAAGGAGGCTTCCTGAGCCTCTTGAAAGGAGGCTCTGAGCCTCTTGAAAGGAGGCTTCCAGGCCTCTGGAAAGGGAGGCTTGAGGCCTCTGCAAGGGAGGCTTGAGGCCTCTTGAAGGGAGGCTTCCAGGCCTCTGCAAGGAGGCTTCAGGCCTCTTGAAAGGAGGCTTCTGAGCCTCTTGAAAGGAGGCTCTGAGCCTCTTGAAGGAGGCTTCTGAGCCTCTGGAAAGAAGGCTCTGAACTTTTGAAAGGAGGCTTCCAGACCTCTTGAAAGGAGACTTCCAGACCTCTTGAAAGGAGGCTTCCGGGCCTCTTGAAAGGAGGCTTCAGAGCCTCTTGAAAGGAGGCTTCGAGCCTCTTGAAAGGAGGCTTCAGAGCCTCTTGAAAGGAGGCTTGAGCCTCTTGAAAGGAGGCTTCTGAGCCTCTTGAAATGGGCTTCAGGCCTCTTGAAAGGAGGCTTCCAGGCCTCTTGAAAGGAGGCTTCCAGACCTTTGAAAGGAGACTTGAGCCTTTTGAAAGGAGGCTTGAACCTCTTGAAAGGAGGCTTCTGAGCCCTTGAAATGAGGCTCTGAGCTCTTGAAAGGGAGGCTTCTGAGGCCTCTTTGAAAGGAGGCTTCAAGCCTCTTGAAGGAGGCTTGAAGCCTCTTGAAGGAGGCTTCCGGGCCTCTTGAAAGGAGGCTTCTGAGCCTCTTGAAAGGAGGCTTCCAGGCCTCTTGAAAGGAGGCCCTGAGCCTCTTGAAAGGAGGCTTCTGAGCCTCTTGAAAGGAGGCTTGAGCCTCTTGAAAGGAGGCCTGAACCTTTGAAAGGAGACCTTCTTGAAAGGAGGCTTCCAGGCCTCTTGAAGGAGGCTTCAAGCCTCTTGAAAGGAGGCTTCCAGGCCTCTTGAAAGGAGGCTTCCAGGCCTCTTGAAAGGAGGCTTCCAGGCCTCTTGAAAGGAGGCTTCCAGGCCTCTTGGAAAGGAGGCTTCCTGAGCCTCTTGAAAGGAGGCTCTGAGCCTCTTGAAGGAGGCTTCTGAGCCTCTTGAAAGGAGGCTTCTGAGCCTCTTGAAAGGAGGCTTCTGAGCCTCTTGAAAGGAGGCTTCGAGGCCTCTTGAAAGGAGGCCTGAGCCTCTTGAAAGGAGGCTTCTGAGCCTCTTGAAAGGAGGCTCTGAGCCTCTTGAAAGGAGGCTGGAGCCTCTTGAAGGAGGCTTCCTGAGGCCTCTTGAAAGGAGGCTTCCAGGCCTCTTGAGGAGGCCTGAGCCTCTTGAAAGGAGGCTTGAGGCCTCTTGAAAGGAGGCTTCTGAGCCTCTTGAAAGGAGGCTTCTGAGGCCTCTTGAAAGGAGGCTTCCTGAGGCCTCTTGAAAGGAGGCTTCCGGGCCTCTTGAAGGAGGCTGGGCCTCTTGAAGGAGGCTTCGGGCCTCTTGAAAGGAGGCTTCTGAGCCTCTCTTGAAGGAGGCTTCTGAGGCCTCTTGAAAGGAGGCTTCTGAGGCCTCTTGAAAGGAGGCTCTGAGCCTCTTGAAGGAGGCTTCCAGGCCTCTTGAAAGGAGGCTTCCGGGCCTCTTGAAAGGAGGCTCTGAGCCTCTTGAAAGGAGGCTTGAGCCTCTTGAAAGGAGGCCTGAGCCTCTTGAAAGGGAGGCTTCTGAGGCCTCTTGAAAGGAGGCTTCTGAGGCCTCTTGAAAGGGGGCTTCTGAGGCCTCTTGAAAGGAGGCTTCTGAGCCTCTTGAAAGGGAGGCTTGAGCCTCTTGAAGGAGGCTTCTGAGGCCTCTTGAAGGAGGCTTCCAGGCCTCTTGAAGGAGGCTTCCGGGCCTCTTGAAGGGAGGCCTGAGGCCTCTTGGAAGGAGGCTTCCAGGCCTCTTGGAAGGAGGCTTCCGAGCCTCTTGAAAGGAGGCTGAGCCTCTTGGAAGGAGGCTTCCAGGCCTCTTGAAGGAGGCTTCTGAGCCTCTTGAAAGGAGGCCTGAGCCTCTTGAAAGGAGGCTTCCTGAGCTCTTGAAAGGAGGCTTCCAGGCCTCTTGAAGGAGGCTTCTGAACCTCTTGAAGGAGGCTTCCAGGCCTCTTGAAAGGAGGCTTCCAGCCTCTTGAAAGGAGGCTTGAGGCCTCTTGAAAGGAGGGCTTCCGAGGCCTCTTGAAAGGAGGCTTCCAGGCCTCTTGAAGGAGGAGGCTTCCTGAGGCCTCTTGAAGGAGGCTTCTGAGCCTCTTGAAAGGAGGCTTGAGCCTCTTGAAAGGAGGCTTGAGCCTCTTGAAAGGAGGCTCTGAGGCCTCTTGAAAGGAGGCTACTGAGCCTCTTGAAAGGAGGCTTCTGAGCTCTTGAAAGGAGGCTTCTGAGCCTCTTGAAAGGAGGCTTCTGAGCCTCTTGAAAGGAGGCTCTGAGCTCTTGAAAGGAGGCTTCTGAGCCTCTTGAAAGGAGGCTTCTGAGCCTTCTTGAAGGAGGCTTGAGCCTCTTGAAGGAGGCCTGAGCCTCTTGAAAGGAGGCTTCCAGGCCTCTTGAAAGGGAGGCTTCCAGGCCTCTTGAAAGGAGGCTTCTGAGCCACTTGAAAGGAGGCTTCTGGAGCCACTTGAAAGGAGGCTTCTGAGCCTCTTGAAGGAGGCTTCCGAGCCTCTTGAAAGGAGGCTTCTGAGCCTCTTGAAAGGAGGCCTGAGCCTCTTGAAGGGAGGCTTCCAGGCCTCTTGAAAGGAGGCTTCCAGGCCTCTTGAAAGGAGGCTTCCAGGCCTCTTGAAAGAAGGCTCTGAGCCTCTTGAAAGGAGGCTTCTGAGGCCTCTTGAAAGGAGGCTTCTGAGCCTCTTGAAGGAGGCTTCTGAGCCTCTTGAAAGGAGGCCTCTGAGCCTCTTGAAAGGAGGCTTCTGAGGCCTCTTGAAAGGGAGGCCTGAGCCCCTTGAAGGTAGGCTTCCAAGCCTCTTGAAAGGAGGCTTCCGAGCCTCTTGAAAGGAGGCTTCCGAGCCTCTTGAAAGGAGGCTTCCGAGCATCTTGAAAGAAGGCTTCCGAGCCTCTTGAAAGGAGGCTTCCGTGCTGAATGCCAATAATAATAAGAAGAAGCAGTCTAATGGAACCAAAAATATGTGCTGAATATTGCGTTTTGGTGTTGGAAAAATCGACGAAAGTTGAAAGCTACCATGGGAAGAAAAGGGTTAAATAAGGCATTATTTCCTCTGTTCATACCGGAAAGATGCGTTACGTAATTGCAAGAAAGTATTATCTCCTCTCTCACTCAATTTCGTTCAATAGCACTTTCCCAGATAATAATGGCGTAGAATGGCAGTTCAAGTTAATTACACGAAAATCAAAAATGTTGGTTGAATAAATTCTTAATAACGTTTCTCTAAGCTAAGTAACTCTAAATGCGCTAAATTTTATGTGCGCGTAGCAGCCGTTGCTAAATCTCATCCTTTTTTTGTACGCGTGCATGATGTCTGATTCTCCATTCGGCATAGACTCATATAAGGAAAGCTGTAGCCCATCAAGTATCAAGTAAAGGGAGGCATGGAATGCATCTAGAACGCTTTCAAAAAGGTCATCGGAACTCGAACGCTGTTGTTTGACGAAAAGCAAACCGTGCTCCCACAAATCGAAACCGTTTTGAACTCAAGAAGTGAACCACATTGTTCCTTCCGACCTGCACAATCGAACGAAGTGGAATTGATGGATACCGATAGTCCAGTATATGAGTGAATCAATAAAAAGAATGCCCAAACCCCCATATCATAATGAAAATAATCTGTGCAACTGAATAAAAAAACAATCGAGGATACAGAAAATATACTCAGATACGAGTAAGTACACAAATTTTTCTGTCAATTCAACAAACATGACAACGTGAATGCCCTCCTTAGCCGTGCGATAAGATGCGCGGCTACAAAGCAAGACCATGCTGGGTTCGATTCCCGGTGCCGGTCTAGGCAATTTTCGGCTTGGAAATTGTCTCGACTTCCCTGGGCATAAAAGTATCATCGTGTTAGCCTCATGATATACGAATGCAGAAATGGTAATTTGGCTTAGAAACCTCGCAGTTAATAACTGTGGAAGTGCTTAATGAACACTAGGCTGCGAGGCGGCAATGTCCCAGTGGGGGATGTAATGCCAATGAAGAAGAAGAAGAAGAAGACAACGTGAATGCAATCATCCAACATCGCATCATCGCACTGTTCTTCGGTACGTACATTATCCGAACAACGAACTACACCGGAAATTTTGTTTATTTAATTGAATGAAATAGCTCTTTTTCGGCTTATCCGAATATAAACTGTGATTGTTGACCGACGGCCGCCCGCAACACAAAAGATTAAACGATGATCGTTCGTTGACGGACGGACGGGACCGAAACCATTCATTCGAGTCTCTGTCGCAGGCAGCCCAGACTCTCTAAACTACATCACAATGGCGCAATAAATCGTTTAGTTGGTGGTTGCTTAGTAGCGGTCGTCAAAGCGCGGGCTACTCTGTTATTACCAGAATGACAACAAAGGGTACCTGATATCGTTGTTGAAATAAGTGGAATGATATCGGAATGGAAGAAAAAAAAAGTTAGAAATAAACAGATAAGTCACCGCCATATTTGCATTCCAGAGGCGAACAACAAGGCAACGTGTGGCGGGATCAGCTGTCTGCTTCGATTTGCACAAGTGTATCACCTATTGGATTGAGCTGAGGATTTCTTGCTAAAGGCCAACATTGTTGTCCGGTTGATTGCAAACGGAAGATTCCCCGTGAGGTTTTTCCTTCCAATGCCATTCGGCGGAGACGCTTGAACGTGACATATTCAGGGGACAGATTGTGGCTTTTATTCATCTGCAACCAGTTGCATTTGTTTGGAATTCCACCATGTGCGGCATTGTTTTTATTGATCGGCGACGTTGAGTCACGGGAAGCATGAGTCCTGGTGATAAACAAAAATGTGGAACAAGATCTGTTTTGTTTTTTCGCTTTTAAACTTGTTCTTTTTTGATGATTAACTATATCTGTTATTTGAACAAAAAAATATGATCTTGTTCATTGGTCACAATTCTGGAAATTTGGTTTAGTAAATGGTTTACAGTGAACAGTATTTGATTAGAATTACTGTCATATGACATGTTTGTTCTTTAGTGACAGTAAAAGTACATTCATTCGCCAGTTTAAAAAAAAAGTTTCTCGAAAACCGTCAGCATGACCGTACAGTTCATACATGGATCGCTCCTCAACCCAGCGCGCATCTACTGCGTGACCCCACTTTATCATTGAATGCGAACCATGGAATAGTTCCATACCAAAACAGCCATAATTCAAAACCCCTTCGAACGAAGACCGTTCTATTTATGAATGGAAATGGCTCCCATAAGTGGCAATTTTGTATACCTTGGGCTAAATTGGATTTTCTGAATTGCAATTGGCGTTGATAACGACGCGGTTATTGCACGAGTCACGTGGTCAAATTGCGAGATCTCTGGAATTGCGATCGCTTGTGCTGTTATCAACGCACGCCCATCCCGTAACATTGTTGTTATCGTATCAAACCCACGAAAACCTACTCAGTCATAACAGTGTGGAACATTGGACTGCCTTTGCCAACTTTCGACTTTTAATTAGTCAAATGATGCTAATTTCCCTCTGCAACCAGGTAGGCGGCGATGCCGATGAAGTCACGCTTCACATTTCAGTACCATGGTTAGTTATGCAGTCGATGCATTTGGTTTAGCCTCTTTGTCATCACCACAACCATCATCATCATCATCATCATCTAGACGGGTATGGTCGTCGTCGTCGTTTCCCCAAATCTTGAGCAATTTATTCATTCAAAGCCATTCAAGCGAATGGCAGAGGTGAACGAGTGTTAAATGGTGATGGGCGGCGTGGTGGTCAGACCGATTGACTCACTCAGTTTACTTTCTCCAGTCGTCGTCGTCGTCGTTGTCGTCCACTTTGGCAGCTGGTTTCCGCTTTTTTCTCTTTGTTTTACAGAAATTGGTGAATGGAATTGCAACATGCTAGTTTTTGTTTACATTTTGGGGAAATCGAATCCGAACGCTTTGGGATTATTGTTAATTACCTCCTGTTTAGCATTTCGACATTAATTTATTGCAATCGATCGAACGGGTCGGTTTCAAAATGTCAGGTTTGTTTTGAATTCAGTCGCTGCGAGAGGAACTTGTCATTACCTCATTTGGTCGGATAACATTATGGGCCATTTGACCTTTTCGGTGATAGTCGAGCAATCCTGGTAGCCAATGGATGTTTTAAAGAAGTTCCAAAAAGGAGTTGTGGAATATCAGTCTTAAATAATCTTCGACTAAATAGAAAAAAAAAACTCAAAGGCGCAGCCCAACCGGGTTGTACGCAAAGGTGACGTAGGACTACGTAGCTATACGAAATGGAGGGTATTTTTCATCATAATTTGTGTAAATTTATTAGCATTGTGCAACTCCATCGATTTGGCCGTCGTCGACGAAAGTGGAATTTTCTGGCAAGATTCTTTGGATTTGTTTCGTTAGTCATTAAAAATGATATCGATTTTTTTTCGGTTTACCATAGTTTGGCGACGATAGAAATTTCCCCCTTTGGTAGCACAACTACAAGCGCGCGTCGGAGGGAGATGATGCAATGTGTTTGTTCAAATGGATGGCGTCAGGAGCAGTCAAATGGAATTTCCTCACAAGATTTTGATTTGTTGTTGAGGTTGAATGACGACCACCAACGCAAACTTCCACCACCAATTCGATGATTTTTGACCCGTTTACATATGAGCTAGTTCTAGCGGACAATGCACTATCCGACAATACTAGCACGAAATTAGCATCATGTAAACGCGTATTAGCGAGGACAATTCCTGTTTACATTGTGCTAATATCGCGCTAGTATTGTCGGACAGTGCATTGTCCGCTAGAACTAGCTCATATGTAAACGGGCCATTTCCTTTGAAAATGCTAGCAGAACGCCTTCGTGCTGCTGTGTTCGCTCCGCTGCGTCCACTCTGCGTAAAATCTTGTCCAATCACTCTCTGCGGAATTCCGATCAAAATGGCTCTCGCGCGCGCCGGAAAGCAGTTTTCTTGTATTCAATAACGTAAACCCGTTAGCCCCGCCTCTTTGTGATCTGATCTAGGTGTAAATATAATGTGCACTCATAACGATTAACGAAGGGGTAGGGCTAATTGAATTACTTCATTAGATATAAAAAAAGCTGCTTTTCGACGCGCGCGAGCCATTTTGATCGGGATTCCGCAGACAACGGACCGTTCGGAGAATGACAGATTCTGGAAATCCTATGAATTTTTTTCGCAAAATTCTGAATTTGGTTATGAGATGTTGGTTATCTAAGATGCGTATTGTTGCGAGGAATAACAACAAAAGACTCAAGACGAAGTTTCTTCATATTACAAAACATTATGTCTTGGCATCTGTCTGTCCGAGCGACGTTCACCGATGGATGGTTGCTGTAGATAGTTTTCCCTGAGGTGGCGTCTTCATTGATATTATACAAAAGCCACCATTTTATACAAAAGAAGGTTGAACCGACTGTCCCAAATAAACTTTCTTCAAAGTGCAAAACTCAATCGTAAATTTGATAGCGCGTCGGAGGGAGATGATGCAGTAAATTTTAATGGATGGAATCACTAACAGCAACCAAGCTACCACGCCAAACCCGATGCCACCGAAACAGTCCATTTTGGTTGGTTGACCTATTTCCAAACTTTTTATGAATTATCGATAATAGATAGTTTAAAATCAGTATTTTCAAATAAATACGAAGAAGCGTTGACTCATCCTTGATCGAATGAAAAAATGAATGAAAAAAAAAATGAAAATCCATCGAGAAACGGTTTAGATATTGAAGTTTAAAGTCTATCATATTTTCGTGACGGTCCCCGATTTTTGCAATCGTAAAGTGTACCCCAATATAGAAAACACAGACGTAGTCCTACGTCAAAAAAAGGAAAACCATTTGCTACTTCTGGGACTGGGACAGACTACAAGAATATCGGAGGATAGTTTTTAAAATTATAGCGAAACTATTGAATGCATCTATATTTAAATATTTAAGGTTCTGGCCAGGGATTGAATCCTAAAGAGAATGAACAAGTCTCTCACTTATCATCTCTGTTTACATATACGATATGTGGCATACCGCGAGAGACTTTTTCCGCAAGCAGTCATGATAGAGAACTGATTCGGGAGGCTATACCCCATGATAAATTTCTTTTAGAAAGCTCCAAACTTGTTCTACGCAGCTGTGCAGTAACCAACACGAAATAAGAGAAAACAAAGCTAGAATCACCATTTTTATGTGGGGGCTGCCTATCCGATTCTGTTTTTTCGCACTTGTATACAAGTTTGATAAATGTGTTATCATGGCTTGTTAGGATTCGGAACAGTTTTTGCCTCGCTTTTATCTATTGAGAGCGATTTCTGCAAACCCTGGTTCTGGCTTTAGTAAATCTGGAAGAAGAAGATTATCATCGACCTTTGGATGATTTTTCAGCTTGAGGTTGATCGACCACTTGTAGTTACCGCCGTATGATCAGATCAACTGTTCTTGTACAGAGAACCAACAGATGTTTCGCTTGGGCCTAGCACTCATCTTCAATGTACCAAGTGTTGGCGATCTTATTAGTTAGGTCATACTGGCACCTGCCACGCCAGAATGCAAGTTAATGTAAGGAAGGGGAGGAATCGGTGATGCAATCACTCGCCCCCTTCAAGCCGAATATACTTCTGTACTAGCACGAGTCCATGCGGAATCTATTGGATTTTGTGGATTATGAGGCAGAAACAGATAGCCATATGACAGGTAGCCGTTGTCGGTTTTTATTGTGGCTTAGCCCTTTATAAGACAGACTAATCTAAACTATAGATTAACAACAACAACAATAAGACATCATTCCACGTCAAGCAACCGTGCGAGACGGTTGATAAGTCTTTTCGGGTTTTCCCAAAGTGTTTTTTTCCGAAAATTATAGTGGAAGAGGTGCTTTTTGGACTTCCTTTAAGTGGCCTTCAGCAAGTTTTTTTTTTCTCGGAGCTTAAGGAAAGTGACGCATCCAGAATATCGGCGTTATTTTGGTGGCATCGTCACCCAGCAAGCTTCATCGCCCCACGCCGGCATTTCAACGAGACCCGATCGTCAAACACCATCGCCAACGATCGGGTTCATCCAACACATACGACCGCCCCTCGTGACTCGTACCATCCAGCTGCAGTGAGAGGTCGTTCAGCGTGATTGGCTTCGATCATACCACGGGTGAGTGGTCGCCCGTCCCGTGTGTGCGGCAACCCTTAGCAGCCGCAACGTAGAAGTGTGAAAGCTAGGTATATACTCACGTCTTTGCTTATCGTTTCCCCCCCTTTCAGTCTGGTTGATTAGTTAGAATAGTTCGTTTTTTTCTCCCTTTTCCATCATTTTATCATTATTTTGTGGTTGTGTTTTTTGTGGTTGTGTTTTTTGTCCCTGTAGTAAGTGCTAAACTTTAAATTGTGCGCGCTTCGCTGCTGCGGACCTCTTCGTGTCCGCAATGCGCGAAGGCGAGGATGGCGGGGGTACATCGAACTCCATGTCTAATGAAGTTTTGTTGCATTCTGGTGTACGTATGCAACAGAGAATGGACACTAGCAACATTGCCTCTCATACGACCCCCCGCCCCAAGGCCTACCCTCCCGACTCTAGTGGGCCGTATGTTGTTTTCTTCCGACCCAAAGGCAAACGGTTGAATATAAGTCAGATCAGCAAAGATCTGGAAAAGCGATTCTCGTCGACATGGTTGGGTCTAGTAAGCTGCGCGTCACGGTCAGTGACCGCAAACAGGCCAACGAGATTGCCACCTGTGAGCTTTTCACTCTCGAATATAAGGTCTATTTGCCGTCAGCAGCATGCGAGATCGCGGGGGTGGTGACGGAGGGAGTATGACATGCGACGATTTGAAACAAGGTTTGGGTCGCTTCAAGAACGTTTCTTTGCCTCCTGTTGCAATACTGGAGTGCAAGCAAATGCATTCCGTGTCGCAGGAGGGAGAGAAGCGAGTTTATTCTCCGTCTGAGTCTTTCTGCGTCACCTTCTCCAGGTCCGCGCTGCCTGACTACGTAGTGATTGGAAAACTTCGTCTACCTGTGCGGCTGTATGTACCGAAGGTGATGAATTGTGTTAATTGCAAGCAGCTGGGCCACACCGCCCAGTACTGCTGCAATAAACTTCGCTGTGCATCGTGCGGAGAGAAGCATGTGGATGGCGCGTGCAAGACGGCACCAAAATGTGTCTATTGCAACGAAAGCCCTCCACATGCTCTCGAAGTTTGTCCGAAGTACATACAGTGGCGAATTCACCAGAAACGGTCTCTTCAGCAGCGTTCTCGACGAAGCTACGCCGATATGTTGAGGAAGGCCGTTTCACCGGTAGTTTCAGACACCATCTACTCTACTCTTCCTTTGGACGATCAAGGTAGTTCTGACTCCGAAGTTGGAAATGGAGTTCCCTTTGTTTTCAAAGGCTCAACGAGGAAACGAGTAAAACAGAGCCAGCGACCCTCGAAAAAGCCTAGGAAACAGCCTGAAAGTGAGCCCCTATCCAACATGGTCAAATCCAAAGTAGGTGGAAATGCTCAAAAACGTTCAACTTTTGTGGTTTCACATCAGGATGAACGAGAGTTTCCACCGCTTCCGGGGACATCTAAAACCCCAGATGCCCCATTTTTTGCGATTTCTCAGCCAGAAAGAGAGCATAGAGAGCGAGCAGAAGAACCTCTGAGCGCTCCAATGTTCACACTTTCTGGCATCATGGAGCTCATCCTCAACTTCTTTGATGCTTCCGACCCCGTGAAGAACATGGTCAAAACTGTTCTTCCTATTCTGACTCCTCTCCTGAAGCAGCTGGCTTCAAAAATGCCCCTCCTCGAGTCATTCGTATTCTTCGATGACTAATTTCGTCGATATGATTTCGATTCTACAGTGGAACTGTCAGTATTCTTCAAAATTAGATATTTTCAAATTTTTAGTTAGCAAATTACAATGCGATGTTTTGCTTTATGTGAAACATGGCTAACATCAGATGTAAACCTTCATTTTCCGATTTTAACATCATTCGCCGCGATCGGGCAAATCCATATGGAGGGTGCTTTAGGGATCAAAAACAGCACTCCTTCTATAGGGTCGATTTTGCTCCGATGTCAGGCACCGAAGCTGTCGCATGTCAGGTGACTATTCGAGGAAAAGACCCCAGTATCGCCTCGATATATCTTCCTCCAAACACCGCGATATCTCGTAGAGATCTCTCGCACATCTGCTCAGTTATGCCCGAGCCACGGTTGCTCTTGGGAGATTTTAACTCCCACGGAACAGGCTGGGGGGAACTGTACGACGACAACCGTTCATCAATGATATACGACCTCTGCGACGACTTTAATATGTCAATTTTGAATACAGGAGAAGTTACACGAGTGGCTCCTCCAGCAAGAGATAGCCGTCTAGATCTTTCCATTTGTTCGAGCTCATTATCGTTGGACTGTACTTGGAAGGTGGTCCAAGATCCCCATGGTAGTGATCATTTGCCAATCGAAGTTTTAATTTCCAATGGACATAATCAATCCGCTTCTATCGACCTCTCATATGACCTCACGAAGCACATCGATTGGGGGAAATATGGGGAGGCCATCATCAATGGCATACGGTCGATAGAAACACTTCCACCGCGGGAAGAGTACCAGTTTCTATCTCAGTTGGTTATTGACAGTGCTCTCTATGCACAACGCCGGCCGGTGCCAGGAGCTTCGGTTCCTAGGAAACCACAAAGTCCGTGGTGGGACACCGCGTGCACACAGCTCTATCGTGAGAAATCCAACGCGTTTAAGGAATTCCGGAAACACGGATCGATCGTTCTTTACAAACGGTACATCGCGCTCGAAGTCCAGTTCAAGAAGCTGGTCAAGGTGAAGAAACGCGAATATTGGCGCACTTTCGTTGAAGGCTTGTCGCGCGAGACTTCAATGAAATCTCTTTGGACCGTCGGAAGGAGAATGCGAAACGCGTCGTCCGTTAACGAAGATCGTGAAAGCTCGCCGCGGTGGATACTCGACTTTGCAAAGAAAGTTTGTCCGGATTCGGTACCAGTGGAGCAAGTATCACGTGATACTTTTGCTGACAGGGATGATATGGATCACCCCTTTTTGATGATCGAATTCTCGCTCGCTCTCCTTTCATGCAACAATTCTGCTCCGGGGATGGATAGAATCAGGTTCAATTTGCTCAAAAACCTCCCAGACGCCGCGAAGAAGCGCCTATTGAATTTGTTTAATCAGTTACTGGAGTGCAACATTGTTCCGGATGATTGGAGAGAAGTGAGGGTGATAGCCATCCAGAAGCCCGGAAAACCCGCGTCGGATTATAATTCGTATCGCCCAATCGCGATGCTGTCCTGCCTTCGGAAGGTGTTGG
This sequence comes from Armigeres subalbatus, assembly GCF_024139115.2. Lineage (NCBI taxonomy): Eukaryota > Metazoa > Arthropoda > Insecta > Diptera > Culicidae > Armigeres > Armigeres subalbatus. Next base: position 220,215,897 of record NC_085139.1, read on the forward strand.
AGAAGATGATTCTTATTCCGGCTATACAAATGGGTTGAATCTAATGATTTGTTTGTTATCAGATATGTACACAATTTGGTTTTCGTAGGAGAAAGGGGACGAACGACTGTCTTGCGTTGCTTTCTTCAGAAATTCAGTTAACTTTCGCTAAAAAGAGCAAATGGGCTCAGTATTTTTGGACATTAAGGGGGCTTTTGATTCAGTTTGCGTCGATGTCTTACCCGACAAGCTCCATGCGTGTGGACTTTCTCCAGTTTAAAACAACTATGTGTACAATTTGTTGTTAGAGAAGCGTATGAGTTTTTCTCATGGTGACTTGGCAACTTCACGAATTAGCTACATGGGTATCCCCAGGGCTCATGTTTGAGCCCCTTCTTTCTAATTTTACGTCAGAGACATTGATGAATGTCTCATGCCAAATTGCTCGCTGAGACAGCTTGCAGATGATTGTGTTGTATCCGTTTCGGGGCCAACAGCGGTTGATCTGCAAGGACCGTTGCAAGATACTTTGGACAATTTGTCTACTTGGGCTTTAAAGCTAGGTATCGAATTCTCCCCGGAGAAAACTGAGATGGTTGTCTTTTCAAAAAAACATAAGCCGGCTAAGTTCTCGCTTCAACTGATGGGTAAGACAATCACTCATAGCATGTCTTCTAAATACCTCGGGGTCTGGTTCGACTCGAAATGCACCTTCGGGAAGCACATTGTGTATCTGACACAAAAATGCCAGAAAAGAATGTCTCCGTATCGCGTTGGGTTGTATGAATTCGACTCATACGATGAGTCTGGAAGTACTTGCGGGAGTTCTTCCTCTGACAGATCGTTTCGCGGAATTATCGCTCCGGTTCCTCCTCCGTTGTGAGGTTCTCAATCCATTGGTCATTAACAACTTCGAGAAGCTGCTTGAACAAAACCCTCAATCTCGTTTCATGAGTATTTACCACTGGTATATGACGCTGGAGGTATGCCTATCTTCGGTTGACACCAATCGTGCTAACTCCTTAGACTCCTACAGTTCCTCTGTATCATTTGATCTGTCCATGAAGCAGGAGGTTCATGGAATACCAGACTCTCTTCGTGCGGAGGTATTACCTCCATTATTTGTAAGCAAATACGGGCACGCCAGCCAGGAGAGAAGCTTTTACACAGATGAGTCAAAAACGGAGGACTCCACTGGTTTCGGTGTTTTAACGTTTTTCATAGCGCCTATTTTAAGCTCAAAGAGCCTTGTTCTGTGTATACTGCTGAGCTAGCAGCTATACACTATTCACTTGAGCAAATCGCGTCCCTACCTCCTGACCACTTTTTCATCTTCTCCGACAGTCTAAGTTCACTGGAGGCTGTTTGGTCAATGAAACCGGTTAAGCACGCAGTGTGTCTTCTGAACAAGAGACGGAAAGCTTTGAGTGCTTTATCAAACCAGACTGACACAATCACCATAGCTTGGGTCCCTTCTCATTGCTCGATTCCGGGAAATGAGAAAGCGGACTCATTGGCTAAGGTGGGCGCTATGGAAGGTGATATTTACGATCGACAAATCACCTTCGATGAATTTTTCACATTAGTTCGTCAGGAAACCTTGAACAGCTGGCAACAGAAATGCACAAATGGGGAGTTGGGTAGATGGCTGTATTCAATTCGCCCACAGGTGTCGAAGCGTCCATGGTTCAAAAAATTGAATATGGGACGAGACTTCATTCGAACCATGTGTCGTCTAATGTCCAATCACTACACTTTAAACGCACATCTTTTCAGAGTGGGGCTCTCAGAAGGCAATCTTTGTGTTTGCGGCGCAGATTATCAGGACATTGACCATGTAGTGTGGGCGTGCGATGAGCATCGTGGCCCCAGATCTACGCTAAATGAACATCTCCGGGTCCGAGGAAAACAACGAAAACCTATTAGGGAAGTGTTGGCGGGTCTTGACCTCGAATACATGTCCCTTGTCCACCAATTCTTGAAAGTAGCAGATGTTAGGCTGTAACCATTGTCCCCTTGTCGTACCCCGTCACGAATGTCTTCTTCTTGTTGCTCATCAATGTCTATCGTTATTCCCTCTCGTATTTCTTCCTCTTGTTGTCTTCCAAGAAAATATTTGTTTGTTCCGTTACAGATGAAACATCGTTAAGCATCTAAACCATGTAACCATTAGAATCGTAATTAGTCAATACCTTAAATCCCTTTCCTTTCCCTTTGTATTATTGTATTCCCTAACCTCGACCAAACCGCGAGTTTTTCGGTTCCCCAAAACTAACATTATTTATAAGAATCAAGATTAAAATTGTACTAGAAACATGATTTTGGCTCCGTAGCGCTTTACGGCAAATGAGCCTTTCAAATAAACAAAAGATTAAAAAAAAAAAAAAAAAAAAAACAATAAGACATCATACATGGTATTATGTTTTTTTTAGCATTAGCATTAGCATTAGCATTTAGCAGTTCGCACAAATTCGTAGGTGGTACAAGCCAAGACTATTGTAAGAGAGTAGCATCACTTTCATCCGCTACCACAGATATTGATTTGGGACTAATCACTAACTCTTAGATGCAAGCAATGCACTCTCCAATAGTCGAGATCTGTCCTGGCCACGTCCTTGCGAATGCTGAGGAAGAGGAAGGATGGTTTGTTGGACACCTACTTAAGAAAGATGCAGAGAACTCTACGACCTCTCATAGGTGCCACGGGAGGTTTTTGGGATTGCGTGGAAGGTTATAACAGTAGGAATCGTTTTGGTATAACGTGAAACACAGAAAGAACTAAGATAGAAATACAAAGTAGGAAAGGGACGAGCCCACGACCTCCTGCTTATAAGGCAGAAGCGATAGCCACTAGACCATTGTCAGTCCATACATGGTATTATGTTTGTTTACACATTAAACAGTTCACAAGCATTGGAAAATTGGTAGCAATATTGTTGCTACAACAACAAAAACAAATAAAAGATTATTAGAAATAAGGTTTAACGTAAAACAAATCAAAACAAGGCACGTTACATTTTTTAGTAAAGAGTCCTAATTGAAAAACGCATTATCAGTGAACACATTTTTTTTGCTCTTTTGTTCCATTAGAAGAAAAAGTATTTTTCACGCTAATCACGCCATAATCCATAGGAAAAAATATATCATCGTCGTTTTTTTTAACGATTTACAACTGAAAATCCTTCTTCCACTCGACACTTAAGATCTGTTCGTGAAAACTGTTCTCAAATTAACATTTCATTTTTTATGGCAGGAACACAGAGAAACAGACGTCTTACTCCGTAATCAAAGCACGACGTAACACGCACGAGTAATCAAAATCATAGTCACGGAAACATTATCGCCCAGTGCTAAATGCACTGTGTGTTGCCAAGCGGCAACCAGATGACAGTAGTGTGCCAGCGTCAAGCACAAGTGAATCCGATAAAAGCGCCATCGGTGGCCGATTGCCCAAATACAAAAAATAAATCTACCGTTGAAAAGATGATCGTCTGTTCCTCTGTGGCTGGAGTGTTACTAGGTAACCAATATAGTGTAGCATACTAAATATCCTTTTCATCTTCAAAGATCATAAATTAGAGATCTTGTCGTTTTCCAACAGAGCAAACATGCAGCTCAATTTCAGAATGTTCCCACGCGCAAGTCAGATGCGCTTACTTCACATTCACTCAAGTGGAATACAACAATTCCATGAATTCATCTGGAACACAACGTTCCATAACTAATAAATTCCTTTAGGTGACATACAACATTTCCAAGAATAATTCTGTGTCATGTCACTTTACACCTATCGATTCCCATACCACACAAGTGCTGGTAACTTGAGCAAGGCGCTGGTTTTCTTCAATGACAACATGACTCATTCACGATCCCTTGGATTCATATTTCATGTCGCCTAGAGCGCTGAGCAATTATGTTCTTTCTTTTACACAACTGACCTACTCCAACGCAACCAAAGTGAACACGCCCTTCGATATGATTATGTTTACGTATCGGTTATTGCCTTTACGATTTACGCTTCTCTGACAGAGACAGAGAAAGCATAATGAAGAAATAATGATGTACTAGAATTAAGAAGTTTCCTATTCAATAAGATTGACAATAAAGATGATTAGTTTACCAACCACGAATCGAACTACATCTTCATTTAATTTGATCGAAGTCCCAAGTTTACTAAATGGCGACCGTGACAGTTAGAAGTGGTAAATTAAAAGTTTGAAATTCAAAAGTATCTTTGTGCATTTCGCGAAGTGAGTATAACAAATAGAAGATGGGATTTTTCAGCAGTGACGAGATCGTCACCAGTGCAAATACGTCCAGTGATAATACATTGATCGCAGTAACATTGATAGTGATTGTTATGATTATAGTGATATTTTTGTGTACCAAAATCTATACGAAATACATAAGAAGCACAGTGAGTGAAGTGGCTCGACGAGAATTACAAATTAACACTATGCGGCAAGTCTGATAAAACCGGTCAACACAGAAAAACAGTAGTGATTAAAAATTTAAAATGGAAAACAATATTTGGAATGATGTGCTTGAGAGAATTAGAGTCAGAAAGACTTATTGACATTAAAGTAAAGAATTTCAAAAACAGTAGTGCATATAAAAACTTTACAAAATCGAGTGCAACAAGCTATACATTAGAAATTGACTACGTCGATAATGATGGTTACAGTGTAAAGACTAGAGTGAATATTTCAAAAGTTTACGAGAACAAAAACTCATGTATGAATAAAACTGAGAAGTACAGAAAATTGCAAAAGCGGATTGAAGCGGAATAATTTGGACAGTTAATCAGGAAAGCAAACATAATGTGCTGTGGACAGCCAGAGAAGAAAAAAAAAAAAACTACATGTATTGAATTTCAACGGCTGGGAGTTTGAGTGTGCAACGGTGACCGACCAAATTAGCTGAAGTGTGCATGCAGCAGAGCGGCGAATGCAGGAATGTTTGGCGAAGGTAGCAGCATAAGGAAGTAAATGAGTATTTATTACCTGGTAATGTACCCCTTTTATCTATTTTTCTTGTATATATTCTTTATAATTGTTTTGAATACGATAAGATTTTATTAATGAATGAATATGAGCAATTGAAGCAATTGCACACATATGTTAAAAAGTCAATAAATACTACAATAGAAGAGAATACGTTAAGGAGTAAACTCAAGGAATGCGACGAATTATATAAAATACTTGAAATAAAATTTTACGAAAATATAGACCACTTTTCAGAAGAGGATTCAAATTTGTTCATAGCTAATGCAAACAAGTGGTATATAGAAATTAAAAATATTGTAAAAAGTAAATTAGAAAAATTACATTTGAAAAAACAAAGTCGTACAAAAACAACATTTAGCACTTGTAGAGCAGCAAAAACAAAACAGTACACAATGACGGAAGCAAATGAAACTGGGTTTGATTTACGCCAAGCTACGTCGTTGCTACAACCATATGACGGTTCAGCAACCGGGCTCGATGCTTTCATCGACTCAGCAAAACTACTTGGAGAATTAATTCAGCCAACACATATGGCGATGGCCGTGAAATTTATAAGAACCCGACTGTCAGGGAAAGCTCGTAGTGGCCTTCCTGACACACTTGTTACAATAAATGATATTATTGATCATGTAAAAAATAAATGTAGAGATATTGCCATTCCAGAAACAATAATAGCTAAATTAAATTCGACCAAACAGCGTGGTCAAATTACAAGTTTTGCGAGGATATTGAAAATCTTTGCATAAAACTTGAAAATAGTTACATTGTTCAAAAAGTGCCTGAAGAAGTTGCTAAGGCAATGACTACAAAGGCAGGCGTAAATGCCTTGATTAATGGTACTAGCGCCAGTGAAACTAAATTGATTTTAAAGGCAGGGAATTTTGCCTCAATAAAAGATGCATTGCAGAAAGTTCAAGAATTCAGCATTGACAATTCAAGCAATTCGCAAATTTTTAACATTCGAAATAAACAAAATAATGCGCGTCCAAACGCATTCAATAGAAACAATTTTCGAGGAAATGGTTTTAATAGAAGTCGAGATTTCAGAAATTACTCTAGAGGAGGTATTCCTCTAGAAATAATCGTTCATTTAGCGGAAGATACCAACGTGGAGGTTATAATAACCACGGCAGGTATAACAATGATCGCCCAGGATTTGATCGGAGGAACAGAATGTATTTGGTTAATATTGATCAACCAAATGGTCAATCACAACCGATACATCAAAATCGTGAGGTACAAAGAGGAGTGTCCAATAGGATGGTTTCACAACAAAATCAACAACAAGAAAGACATTTTTAGATCAGTGTTAAAGATGAATATAAGCGCCTCAAATTTTATTAAAGTTGGTGTGCGTATGGCAAATTATGTTTGTACTCTACTTGTAGATACAGGGGCAGAAATTTCAATTTTAAATCAAATAAAGTACTTGCGCATCAGCAAATAGATAACAGGGTTAAAACTAAATTGACAGGGATTACTGAAGAAGAAATAGAAACACTAGCCATTACTGAGACAGTGTTAGATCTTGGAGATAATGTACAATTGAAACACGAATTTCATTTAGTTAAACCAGATTTCCCTATTTTAACAGATGGAATTCTCGAGAGCGAAATTTTGTCGTCTTATAAACGTAACATCGATTATGAACATATGTTATTAAATTTCAACATTGATAATAGAACTGTGTCTATTCCAATTCAGGATACAGTAGATGGAAATTACATCATACCACAAAGATGTGAAGTGGTCCGAAAATTGAAAATTTAAACGTTACAGAGGATATGGTATTGTTTTCACAAGAGATCAAACCTGGTCTATTCTGTGGTAATACAATAATTTCACCCAAAAGTAAATACATAAAATTGATGAACACAACATTTCAACCAATTAATGTATCGAATGTGGGTTTTAAACTGAAAATGGAACCTTTAAGTGAATATAAAATTATGAACGTAAATAAAACTAAATGTAATAATCAAAAAGAAACCAGGATATTTTAAAAAGAAATTGATATGACAAATGTTCCTGACTATGCAAAGGATGATTTAAAAAAATTAATAACAAACTATTCCGACATTTTTACTACCTGATGAATCGATTACTATCAATAATTTCTATGAACAAAATATACATTTGAATGACAAAGTTCAATTTATATTCCAAACTATAAAACTATTCACTCTCAAAGTGAAGAAATTCAAACACAAGTTAACAAGATGTTGAAGGAAAACATTATTGCACCTTCAATATCACCTTATAATAATCCAATATTACTCGTACCTAAAAAGAGTAATAATGATACTAAAAAATGGCGCCTAGTTATAGATTTCAGGCAGCTAAATAAAAGATTCTTCCTGATAAATTTCCTTTACCAAGAATTGACTCTATTCTGGATCAACTTGGTAGAGCAAAATATTTTACAACACTAGATTTAATCTCTGGATTCCAGCAACTTCCGTTAGACAAGAATTCTAAAAATTTACTTCTTTTCGACCCAGACAGGTCATTGTCAATTTACACGATTACCGTTTGGATTAAATATAAGTCCAAATAGTTTTCAAAGAATGATGACGATCGCAATGGCTGGTTTAACACCAGAACATGCTTTTGTCTATATTGATGACATAATTGTTATTGGATGTTCTATACAACATCATTTTCATAATTTAACCAAAGTTTTGATCGTATAAGAGAGTATAATTTAAAATTGAATTTACAAAAATGCAAATTTTCAACAAAGAAGTCACTTATCTTGGTCATAAATTAACCGATAAAGGTATTCTTCCTGATGATTCAAAATTTGAAACTATAAAAAATTATCCAAAGCCACAAAGTAGTGATGAAGTTAGACGGTTTGTAGCTTTTTGCAACTACTACCGAAAATTTGTACCAAATTTTGCAACAATTGCATATCCGTTGAATCAATTGTTAAAGAAAAATACACAATTTAAATGGTCATTTCAATGCGAAGATGCTTTTAGAGCTCTTAAGTCGTTTTTGATGTCACCAAAATTATTACAGTATCCCGATTTCAGAAAAACTTTCATTTTGACAACTGACGCGTCCGACGTGGGATGTGGAGCAGTTTTATCTCAAATTATTGATGGCAACGATTTACCTATTGCGTTTGCCAGTAAAAGTTTTACTCCCGGTGAAAAAAATAAATCAGTTATTTTGAAAGAGCTGACAGCAATACATTGGGCTATAAATTATTTCAGAGCCTATTTGTATGGAAGAAAATTTACTGTTTATACAGACCATAGACCGTTAGTATTCTTATACAACATGAAAAATCCAACGTCCAAACTGACAAGAATGAGATTGGACTTGGAAGAGTATTATTTCAATATTGAGTATATACAGGGTAAAACAAACGTTACAGCGGATGCTTTATCACGTATACCAAAAACATCAGAGGATTTAAAGACAGAAAATATATTTATCGTTAATACAAGGTCAATGACACGAAAAAGGAATGAAAAACTTAGACAAAACAAAGAGCAACTTGACAAGAGTTATCGACAAAACGAAGACAATAGCGAGTCTGATCAACTCACTATTTATACTACTGAAAACCAGACTGAGACGAGGAAAATACCAAAACTTCGAAGTACAATTGAGAACAATAAATTGATATTAACAATCTTTAAAGGAACGCAGAAGAATAACATAATAATACGAATAACAACACATTTGCAAAGCATAAGACAATCATTAGTGGTTGCACTTTCAGTGTTGGAAAAAGAAATGGAAATGAAGAAAATATATAAAATTGCATTATCAAGTCATGATAAAATTTTTGAATGGGTACCCAAAGAATCATTTAAAGAACTAGTTCTTGAAACAATGAAAAGTCTACAAATAATCATATTTAATCCACCAAAGTTCATTAGTGATCTTTGTGAAATTCAAAGTATTTTGAATAAACATCATACAACACCTACCGGAGGACACATAGGGCAGCACAGACTGTACCTAAAGTTACGAGAAATATATAGTTGGAAAAGACATGAAAAGTTCAATAGCTCAATTCATCAAGGCCTGTGAATTGTGCAAATTGAATAAAATTACTAAACACACGAAAGAGAAATTAATGATTACAAACACACCATCAAAACCTTTTGAAGTGGTATCCATTGATACAATAGCTCCACTTCCAAAATCTGGTAATAACAATAGATATGCAGTCACTATACAATGTGAACTGACTAAGTATATAATTTTAATACCAATTCCAACTAAAGAAGCTAACGTGATTGCGAAAGCTTTAGTTGACAATTTTATTTTAATATACGGCATATTTTTAGAATTGAAATCAGATCAAGGAACCGAATACAAAAACGAGGTTCTTGATGAAATATGTAAATTATTACAAATCAAACAAACTTTTTCAACAGCATATCACCCTCAGACAATTGGTTCGTTAGAAAGAAATCACCGGTGTTTGAATGAATACCTGAGATCTTTCGTAAATAACCATCAATCTGATTGGGATGATTGGATACAATACTACGCATTTACTTATAACACTACCCCACATACAGAACATGGGTATACACCCTATGAACTTGTATTTGGAGTCAAGGCTAAACTACCTCAGGAAACATTTGCTAACGACATTGAACCTGTTTACAATTTTGATCTTTACAGTAAAGAAATAAAATACAAATTGCAAAAATCTCATGAAATAGTTAAACAAAAACTTTTAGAGCAAAAACATCTACGAAAAGAATTAGCAGATAAATTTGTAAATCCAATAAACATAAATATAGGAGATTTAGTGTATCTTAAAAACGAAAATAGAAAAAAGTTAGATTCCTTTTATAGAGGTCCATATAGGGTCAAAAACGTTAATGAACCAAATTGCGAGATAATTCATTTACAGACAAATCAATCATTATTAGTACATAAAAATAGATTAATTAGAGCTTAAGAAGTGTTAAAAATACCGAGCCTAATCTCAGAAAAAAAAAAATTTGAACTTCAAAAAATAATAAACAAAAATGAGATAGGTAAAAATTCTTGGCAATAGCTAAGAAGTGCGCAATTCGGTTAGATTTAAATTAAGTTTGATTTTTTTTTCCCTCCTAGTAATAACAAAATAAAAAGTGTAGTGTATCAATAAATATTGTAAAGAAGATTTGGAACAACATTTTTTTTTGAAATTTTCTCGATATATGTTGACAACAATTGAATGATTTCATTTCATTGCATCATTCACCCAAAGGGGGATGGTGTAGCATACTAAATATCCTTTTCATCTTCAAAGATCATAAATTAGAGATCTTGTCGTTTTCCAACAGAGCAAACATGCAGCTCAATTTCAGAATGTGCACGCGCAAGTCAGATGCGCTTACTTCACATTCACTCAAGTGGAATACAACAATTCCATGAATTCATCTGGAACACAACGTTCCATAACTAATAAATTCCTTTAGGTGACATACAACATTTCCAAGAATAATTCTGTGTCATGTCACTTTACACCTATCGATTCCCATACCACACAAGTGCTGGTAACTTGAGCAAGGCGCTGGTTTTCTTCAATGACAACATGACTCATTCACGATCCCTTGGATTCATATTTCATGTCGCCTAGAGCGCTGAGCAATTATGTTCTTTCTTTTACACAACTGACCTACTCCAACGCAACCAAAGTGAACACGCCCTTCGATATGATTATGTTTACGTATCGGTTATTGCCTTTACGATTTACGCTTCTCTGATTGGTAAATTAGTAAATAGTTGTTCCTAGCTTCTCACTCCATAGACAGAGAAAGCATAATGAAGAAATAATGATGTACTAGAATTAAGAAGTTTCCTATTCAATAAGATTGACAATAAAGATGATTAGTTTACCAACCACGAATCGAACTACATCTTCATTTAATTTGATCGAAGTCCCAAGTTTACTAAAATAGCCACTACATGGGATATAATAAGTAGAGCTATTGTTAATAAACTGTTACCACCGCTACAGAGCTCGTCACCAGAGGGATCGCTTGTGCCCCTGCTGGAAAACGCGGATAGTTGAAACGTCAGAACATGAGCTGTCAGTCACAGACAATTGAAGAGGTGGTGAAGAAATAGTAAAAACAATATACTTTTGATATGGAAATGCTAATATCATCTTCCAAACTTGGACGTACATGTTCATGATAGCATTAGAGGCGAAAGTATAGAATTGATAGTTCCGTTAGGATACGGCAGGCATGAAGAATGTTTTTATAGAAGTCGATTTGAAAGCGAGCGGAGGGCAATATTTGTGATGGCACATATCACACGACCTTCCTTCTGCCAAGCTCCCGTATGAAGGGGGAAGGAAGAATACTTTTGCCAACGTGCTCTACATATTTTAGCAGAATTTCAAGTGAATTCAAACAGTTAATTCCCTAGAAAACTCATTTATTACCGTATTATCCCGTAAGTAATTCACTGTAGACACAATCATATTGTAACAGTTAGAATGATTGTAGGCAAGGATGTTATAGATCATTTATTAATCTACCTTCGATCATTTAGTAGTGTGTCAATAACTCATTCCAGAGGCTAAATTTCAAAATGTGTTGTGTGGTGGACTTCTAGTGCAAAGATTTATCTACAACTCTGCCTAACAGTTCGTTGTTTGAATTTCACTTATAATGGAGCTATAGCGCTAGTAGCAGTAGCTTAGACTAAATGATTGCATATTTTGTTATCATTTAGTATAAGTATAGCAACTAGCGCCGTAACTCCTTTAATAGTGGAATTTGAACATCGACCTGTAAAGGAGAGTTGTAGTAAAACATTCGCACTAAAAGTCCACCATACAACACATTTTGAAATAAGGCCTCTGGAATGAGTTATTGACAAACTACTAAATGATCGAAGGCAGATTACTAAACGATCGATAACATCCTTGATTGTAGGTTGAACGACAAGAAAATCATTCGTGGGAAACTTGTTTATCCGATGAACTAAAAAAAGAAAATCATTGATGTAAGTGACTAATTATATTCTAAATCTAAATCTAAATCTAATGAACAGTTTTTATGAATTTTAAGTTATACATGAAATACTTAATAGGGGCAGAATTGTGACAGACAAGCTCATACGTATGTCAAGGTATAAGTAACGGGCTTTAATGTAATACCTGAACCATCGAGTTGTAAGCGAATTAATGTCAAAAACCATTTCCAACTATGGACACAACAGAAATCAAACTTTTGTATTTCGTCATCAGGCCTGGCCTTGACCTGCGGCCAGATTGTTTATGATTGTAAATGCAATACATTGGCTCCCACTGGTAATGCAAAATGTTATCAATCTTTGATATTTGCACAACAAGTTTAGGCACAAAATTGTTAGAACAATGCACCATGCGTCTCCATATGCTCGCAGGCTAGTGATCAGGGACCTCATTGAGCATCTCCTTTCGACAGCTCTTTCGTTTGCATGGTTTGCTCGTTCCGAGTCGATGTGCACAATGCCACCCCAGGATTTGAATTCAAAGCGAAATAAAAAACATTCTCTCACTTATCATCTTTCCATACACTCACGATATGTGGCATACGATGAGAGACGTTTTTCGCAAGCTGTTGAGAAAATGAACTGATTCGGGAGGCTATGCTGCATGATAAATTCCTTTTAAAAAAGCTTCAATTGCGAAGGATGGCTTTTGATGATGCATTTTAACTTGTTTCAATTAGCTGTGCAAAAAAAAAATGTTCCCTACAGAAAATGAGCGAGAACAAAACGTTTTATCATAGATTCCGGTTCTAAGAAAATCATCAATGGCTTTACCTGTCATAAGACGATGTCGGTACTATTCCGTTTAATTCCACCATGTTATAATCTTTACAGATACGTATTTAGACCTCAACTGTAAAGCCGTCTTCAGTGTCTCGTGCAAGTCGAGTCAAGCACGATACACAGAAGACGGCCTTACGTATCTGTAAAGATTACAACGTGGTAGAACTAAATGGAATAGTACTAAACTGGTCTTATGACAGGTGACAGGTATCCTATATATTCTGTTTTTTGCAGTTGAATGGCTTATAATGATTCGAAGCGTTTTTTTCCCTTTTTTGTCGTTGTTCGTTATCTATTGAGCACAGTTCCTGCAAACACTGTTTATGATGACAAAACCTGCATAACCTTTTTGTAAAATTCAATTTTTTGTTCACTCAAATTTTACATGCATGTCTTTCTATCTGCCTGTCTTTTGCTCTATCTGTCTGCCTTTCTATCTGTCAGTCTTTTTATCTTATATCTAACTTTCTGTCCTTCAGTCTTCTTTCTTTCTGTTTTTCTGCATTTCTGTATGTCTGTCTTTCTGTCTGTCAGTCTGTCTTTCTGCCTGTCTGTCTTTCCAACTTTCTGGCTATCTATCTCTCTGCATTTCTGTCTTCCTGTCTGGCTATCTGTCCTTCTGCCTCAGTCTTTCTCTCTTTTTGTCTGTCTATCATTCTGTCTTTCTGCCTTCCTTTCTATACGTCTGTCTTTCTGCATTTAGTTAAACCTATCTTTCTGATTTTTTATCCGTCTCTTTTTTTCTGCCTGTCTTTCGGTATTTCTTCCTTTCTGTCTTTCGTACGTGATGAACTTAATATTACTATTGAAAAATTACGTACATAAAGTTTCAAACGAACAAACATTCTGCCTTTCTGTCTTTCTGTTTATTTATTTTTGTGTCTTACTGTTTTTCTGTCTGTTTGTCCTCCTATCTTTTTGTCTGTCTGTCTTATATCCTTCTATTTTATGTCTTTTATCCTTCTATCTCTTTATCCTTCTGTCATCCTGTATTTCTTCCTGTCTTTTTGTCTTTCTGGCTGTCTATCTTTCTGTCTTTCTATCTTTCTGTGTTTCTGTCTTTCTATCTCTCCATATCTTTCTATATTTCTGTACTTCTGTCTGTTTATCTTTCTGACTTTCTACCTTTCTGTCTTTCTATCTGTCTGTATTTCTGTCTGTCTGTTTTTTCTATCCTTCTATCTCAGTCTTTCTCTCTTTGTGTATGTTTGTCTTTATGACATTTTACAGTTTGTTACAGTTGTATTTCTGTCTGTCTTTGTATCTTACTGTCTGTCTGTCTTTGTATCTTACTGTCTTTCTGTCTGTTTGTCATCCTGTATTTCTGTCTTTTTGTCTTTCTGTTTGTCTGTCTCTCTGTCTTTCTGTTTTTCTGTATTTCTGTCTTCCTGTCTTTCTGTCTTTCTGTCTTCTGTCTTTTTGTCTTTCTGTCTTTTTGTCTTTCTGTCTTTCTGTCTTTCTGTCTTTCTGTTTGTCTGTCTTTCTGTCTGTCTGTCTTTCTGTCTTTTAGACTTTCTATCATTCTGCCTGTCTGTCTTCCTGTCTTCCTATCTGTCTGTCTTTCTGTGTGTCAGTCTATCTGTCTTTTTGTCGTCTGTCTTACTGCCCTTCCGTCTGTCAGTCTTTCTCTCTTTTTGTCTGTCTGTTTTTCGGTATTCTGTCTTCCTGTATTTTTGTTTGTTTGTATTTCCATCTTTCTGTCTTCCTGTATTTATGTCTGTCTATCTCTATGTAATTCTTTCTTTCTGTATCGTTGTATTTCCGTCTTTTTGACTTTCTATCTTTATGTCTTTCTACCTTTCTGTCTGTCTTCGTGTCTTTTTATCTTTGTCTTTTTGTATTTTTGTCTTGCTGTCTGTCTGTTTTTCTGTCTATCTGTCTATTTGTCTTTTTGTCTAAAGTGTGTTTTTGTCTAGTGTAATCACAACGTGCTTTGACTCAATTTGGAAAATGCCATTCCGCAGGTTCTTTGGATTGTGACAAATGTAACCGGATTGAACTCAATTTTCGTTTTCGTGATATAATTGATTTTTTGTTCAAATTTTTATGATTATTATATATTTTTATTTATTATTAAATTAAATGATTGGTATACAAATTGGATGTGCATGATTTCGATCATTACCATCTTTAAATTGGAAGATTTGCTAATCTAATCTAATCGAGCACAAACGCAACCAGTACAGCATCGTTAAATTTGAAGATCTGCGGGCGCAGGCGACAGCTGCTCGATAATTTTCCACCAAATCGCTCTAGACTAGACGCCACTGATGCAGCCCTCCCGTCCTGCTTGAAGCCAACCCTACACCTCGGGGATCTTGTTCACGGATTGTGTTCCCGTGTTATTTCAAAGGGGCGCGATTGACGGTTGAAATTTCGGAAATACGGAAAATCATTTGAAACGCACGGGGACCAGAATCCGGCAGAACTTTTTCCCAAAGTGTGAGGCTACCTTGAAACCATTCGAGACCCAGGGAGTAGAATTCAGGTCCTAGACGACGAGCACTGGTTCTGATTATGCATTTCTACTTGGTCTACACAGCTGTGCGGTCTTCAACACAAAATGTACGAAAATAAACCGAAAATCATCACTTCTCTATCCGATTCTGTTCTCTCGCACTTGTATTTAAGAGATTGATAAATTTGTTATCATCCCGAGTAGATGAAAATAGCTCAATAATATCAAATGTTCATAAGATAGCAAAATGAGATATGAGCATGATTGATATAAGAGATAAAAGATCAGATGACAATATCAATATTTTGCACTAAAATATCATGAATATATCAATTTATGTTATTTGTAATAAGTGATTGATATCATGTGCCATTAGTTTTTTCTTATCCATAGCATATCTTGATATTTAAATGATATTTCGGTGCGAATTTTTGATATTGTTGCCAGTTCTTTTATCTCTTATATCAACCAAGTCCATATCATGTTTTGTTATTCTGTTCATGGCTTCTGCCCGGGATGGCTTGTTATGATTCAGAACAGTTTTTGCCTTTCTTTTATCGTTATTCGTTATCTATTGAGAGCGCTTTCTGCAAACCCTGAATAAAAGCTATTCGCAGAGTATCTGCCGAAAGTTTACAGTAGTTAAGAAAGTTTACAGTAAGCCTGGTGCCCCAGTAAAAGTTTACCACAGCTACCGGCACTTCAACACATTTTGAAAAAAGATTTCGTAACATTTGAAAAGCATCTGGGAACATTGGTTATTTCCGAGAATTCCCCCGAAAACCGAATGCCCCTGAAAAGTTGTACCTTTTTGTGGATCTAAACCTAAAATACAAGGTTCTTTCGGAACCTGATGGCGCACCTCAGAAAAAGGGAAGCAGAATTGTTTTGACAGTTCGTTTGCTTCCGTACGCGAAAACTGAAAACAAATCTTCAGAGAAAATCTACTTGTTCCGGTTAAACTCCGTTATAATTTATAATTATCCAGCTTTCTTTCATGGTAAGGACCATTGCTCGCTATTTTTGAATCTTGTTGAAAATTATTATTTATTTTAGGGCATCATGAATATTAGAAAATAAATAAAAATGGGGACAAAGAACGGCATCAACTTTTGCGGGAATTAAATTTAAATAGTTACAAAAATCTGGTGAATAAAACTAAATTTGAAATGAATGGAGAAGTTCTTTGAGAATACCGGTGATTACATTGAAAACTACTCAATGAGCTCTTTCGGGAGATTCTACAGTAATTTCCTCAGCAAATATTCCAAAAAATAAATCGATAATTCCTCCAGAATTTTTCGTCTAGAATTTATCAAGGAATTTATTCAGAAATTTTTAAAGTGCTCCTTGGACATTTTTTCGAGATTTCCTTCAGAAATTTTTCAGGGAATTCCTCAAATAATTCCATTGCAAATTCCTAAAGCTATTTTTCTGATCGGATGGGATCTGCAAGAAATTATTTGGGAATAACTCCAGCTAGTTCTTTGAAAATTCTTGTTTCTTTGGAAATTCCTCCGGGAATTCGTTCAGAAATTCATACCGGATTTTTTTTTTAATCCATCGAGTCATACTCCTGATACTCTTTCTGGGATTTCTTCAACAATTTTTCGGGTATTATTAAGGATTTTTTTTTTTGAAAATTCGTTCAAAAATTCCTTCGGAAATTTCATTGCGTGGTCCTCCTGGAATTCAATCCAGAATTCCACTAATAATACCTTTAGGAATTCCTATAAGAAATTTTTTCAAGAATTCCTTCGGCAATTCCTCAATAAACACATTCGGTAATTCCTCTGGAACTACCTTTGGGCATTCTTCTGAGAATTCGTCCAGGAATTCCTCCGGAAGTTTCTCCGAGAATTCCTCCGGAAGATCCTCCGGGAATTCCTCCAGAAGTGCCTCCGGGAATTCCTCTAGAAGTTCCTCCGGGAATTCCTCCGGAAATTCTTCCAGGAATTCCCAGATGAGGAGGGAACTCCTGCAGAAATTTCCAGGGGAATTCCTGGAGAAAATTCCGGAGGAATTCCTGGAGGAATTTCCGGAGGAATTTCTGGAGGAATTTCCGAGGAACTCTTGGAGAAATTTCCGGAGGAATTCCTGGAGGAATTTTCGGGGGAATTTCTAGCGGAATTCCTGGAGGAAGTTCCAGAGGAATTCCTGGAGGAAGTTCCGGAGGAATTCCTGGAGGAAGTTCCGGAGGAATTCCAGGAGGAAGTTCCGGAGATATTCCTGGAGGAAGTTCCGGAGGAATTCCTGGAGGAAGTTGCGGAGGAATTCCTGGAGGAAGTTCCGGAGGAATTCCTGGAGGAAGTTCCGGAGGAATTCCTAGAGGAAGTTGCGGAGGAATTCCTGGAGGAATTTCCGGAGGAATTCCTGGAGGAAGTTCCGGAGGAATTCCTGGAGGAAGTTGCGGAAGAATTCCTGGAGGAAGTTCCAGAGGAATTCCTGGAGGAAGTTGCGGAGGAATTCCTGGAGGAAGCTCCGGAGGAATTCCTGGAGGAATTTCCGAAGGAATTCCTGGAGGAATTCAAGAAAGGAATTCCTGGAGGAATTCAAGAAATGAATTCCTGGAGGAATTTGGAAGAATCGAATGCGTGAGGTGTGGTGGTGTGAATTTTCGGAGGAATTCTAGGAGTAATTATATAACGGAACTTCCTCCTGGAATTCCTCCGCAACTTCCTCCAGGAATTCCTCCGGAACTTCCTCCAGGAATTCCTCTGGAACTTCCTCCAGGAATTCCGCTAGAAATTCCCCCGAAAATTCCTCCAGGAATTCCTCCGGAAATTTCTCCAAGAGTTCCTCGGAAATTCCTCCAGAAATTCCTCCGGAAATTCCTCCAGGAATTCCTCCGGAATTTTCTCCAGGAATTCCCCTGGAAATTTCTGCAGGAGTTCCCTCCTCATCTGGGAATTCCTGGAAGAATTTCCGGAGGAATTCCCGGAGGAACTTCTAGAGGAATTCCCGGAGGCACTTCTGGAGGAATTCCCGGAGGATCTTCCGGAGGAATTCTCGGAGAAACTTCCGGAGGAATTCCCGGAGGAACTTCCGGAGGAATTTCCTGAGAAACTTCCGGAGGAATTCCCGGAGGAACTTCCGGAGGAATGTCCTGAGGAACTTCCGGAGGAATTCCCTGAGGAACTTTTGGAAGAATCCCCGGAGGAACTTCCGGAGGAATTCCTGGAGGAATTTTAACGTGATTTTTTCATGTAATGAAGTTCATCACTTAGGAACTTCCGGAGGAATTCCCGGAGGAACTTCCGGAGGAATTTCTTGAAGAACTTACGGAGGAACTCCCTGAGGAACTTCCGGAAGAACTCCCGGAGGAGCTTCCGGAGGAATTCCTGGAGGAATTTTTGGAAGAATTTCCGGAGGAATTCCGGGTGTAATTTCCAGAGGAATTTCCGGAGGAGTTCCTGGAGGAATGTCCGGAGGAATTTCTGGAGGATTTTCCGGAGGAATTTCTGGAGGATTTTCAGGAGGAATTTCTGGAGGATTTTCCGGAGGGGTATTAACGTTAAAAGTCTATCATATTTTTAATTCTTGCAATCGTGAAATGTACTTCGGTATAGAAAACACTCACGTAGCCCTATGTCAAAAAAATCCTAGAAACTCAATAGAATTTGAGCAAACCTTTTAAATTGATTGAGTTAAATTTCCTGGAAAAAACAGAACAATTTTTCAAGAAAATCGTAATAGTTTTCAGAAAAAATCACTTTGAACTACTGCTATTTCAAGCACATAGACACAATAGGATTTGCTTGCATCGTGAAACGTTTTGAATAAAAACAAATCCTATCCATCCTATGTACATGAAAAACTCAAAGGTGCAGCCCAATCAGGTTGTACGCAAAGGTGACGTAGGACTACGTAGCTATACGAAATGGATGGTATTTGCCATAATAATCTGTGTCGCTTTATTAACATTGAGCAAACTGCTCGGAGGTCAATTGAATCAAGAAGGCGAATAGTTGTTCCCAGTTGGATGGACTTTAAGTCTCTATAACCAATGAAATGACATAAAATGACTCATCGGCCGCATCGCCGCTGACGCCACTCGACTGGCTTTTATTGGAGGATATCACAATCCTAGAAGACACCATCCTCAAAAATGTCCGAAATAAAGAAGAAATAAGCAGAATCAAAAGTGGCATGAAACCAAACGCAAATATTTTTATTTGCGACGTTTGGTTTTCGCCCGCGATGGAAAAGTATGTGGCAAAGTGAGGAGAACTTCGAGAATTTATTAGGGGAGACTGGGTAGACTTGATCCCCTTTTCTGATTTCCGATGTATCACAGCCAAAAATAAATAAACATATGCGATTTTCACACAGACTCTCTAAGAAATATAGTATTCAACTTTACTTATGTATGACAGTCCTTAAATTATTCAGAAAAAAATATATAAAGCTCTTTTAGTGAAATGTATTCAACCGTCTAAGACGAATTAAGTACTCTCCATTTAATTCCACCAAATAATTATTTGGTAAAAAATTATTTGGTGGAATTAAATGGAGAGTATTTAAGGCTTCATGCCATGTCATTCAGAATGGCTGCCTTGCAGCTTACCAACACAGTCAAACAATCAACTACCCCACCCACCCCGATATGCACAGACAAATTTAATTCATATATTGCCTACATACCTGACCATCTTTTCACTAAAAAAGTAAATCTGGACTTAGTTCTAACTTCAAGCTCTGCGGCGGTATGATGTTATTATCACATAGCGCTAATTTAGGGAAGATATATAAGCAAGTGAACAAAGTGAAAAAATTCCCCCCAGTAACGCACTATGCCAACGACGTCGCCGGTTTCAACACTTTGCACGTCGTCGGTTGCGTCGTATGCAAGCAATCATTGATCAGCAGCAGACAGTGATGTCGATATGAACTATTGTGAAATCATAGCGGAAACATGTAAAATATCGATTTAATTAATCAATCTTTTCCTAACGCATTATGTATTGATGCAATAATAATAACTTATTGTAGGGTGCTGTCAATATGATACACCGCGCGGCTTTTATAATGTTTCCAAAAGCGCATTTGCACAAGATTCCACGCGGCGTTTCCCATTCGAAAGGAACAACCGCACCCTAGGAAACGCCGCAATGTTATCTCCCCATAAGAATCGAGTATACGGGCAGCAAAAAGTGCGGTGCGTCGTTTCCTCTGGGGAGCGCCGCGTGTACTTTTGGGCAAATGCGTTAATATTGATTTTGTTTTGGGGTGCATTGTAAAAATTGAAAAATCGGGGCAAAAAATGATCTTGTTATTGGTGCGTTTGAGCAGCTGGCAACAACAGTTGAGGATGTAAACATAAACAGCCAGCATCTTGAAAACATAATTCATAAATATTCACCTAAACCAAAGAAAAACTGATGCTTTTCTGACAAATTCCATCAGTTAATCCCATGCTTAGACTGTATTGATTAATACTGCTTCCAAATTGGGCTGAATTCATCCGAATGCGTGCAATGTTTACTGTTGTCGGATATTAACAAAAAATGAATCCCACGTGTATGCTTACTGAATTGGTATTGGAAGTTTCAACCACTACAAATCCATGGCTGATGATATTTATGACACAATCACATTGCAATTTAAGTGTCACAACGCTTCACCTTAATTCATCTTAGACGGCTTAAATTATTGTTGTTATTGATACACAATCGAATTTTTGGAGTACTGTTAAAAATCGACTTTTAAAATATTCTGGGGAAATTGATCCCTCTTCACGAACTTGCTTTGATAAAATTAGAAAGGTGCCCTCAGATTTTTTAAATATGTTTCCTTCAAATATGCGAACTTTTCGAATTGCTGTGCGTATACATAAACGATTTTTGTTATTGAATCCAACAGCACATACAATTTTAAAATTTGGGAAGACTTGATCTCTTTTCTATGAGATCTACGCTATAATTTTTACTGCCAACCCTTCTTCAAATCCGTCAAATCTACAAAAATTAGAAGCCAGTTATGAATTTTTTTTTTAATTTTTCGTCAAATTTGTGTAAGGGTGACTAATGGGGGATCAAGTGTCCCCATATTGAGGCAATCACTTCAAATCCAAATATCATAAAACTTTGATGGAATGTTGACATTTTCATCAGTACAGATCATTAAGCATATTTAGAACTTGTTGCTGTGAAAAAAACGAAAGACTCTGGTCTTTCGGATGGTCAAAACATACAAACCGCCCTGCAGAATAAATAAGGTTGTCAATCCAAAAAATAACTCACCACATAAAGGTCATATGTCTAGAACAAAACTACTTTAGTTCTCGATAAAACAGGGGGTGATCAAGTCTACCCGGGGATTAAGTCTACCCACCTTCACACATAGTTCTTTTCAGGACTTAAGCCATTTATCCAAGAAGAGGTATTGGCGTCTTCATCGATTTGGTTGTCATCGGCGAAGGTGAAATGTTCTGGCAAGATTATTTGGTTTTGTTTCTGTTAGTCATTGGAATTGAAATCAGTTTTTTTTTCTGAGCCACTATTTTATACGAAAGAAGGTCAATCCGAGGTAAATTTTCTTCAAAGTGCAAAACTTAATCGTTTTGCGGCGGCAGAAAGCTACTCTTCGGTAGCAGAATCACAAGCGCTCGATGGAAGGGATGATGCAATAAATTTGTTTGAATGGATGGAATCACTCACAGCAACCAAGCTGTGCTGCTGCGTCAGTAGAAGCATAAGTACTAGAACGCTAGTGGCGCTGTAGTCAATTAAATTATTTTGCCAAATTATGCTTCAACAAGCATCAATTGACCATAATTAATGCATCATGTTGTAGTGCATGTTTTGTTTTATCACCAACATCGGTTTGACACGGTTTGACAGTACCGATACTTTGGCCGCCAGGTCGAAGTAACCTACATGTTAGTCACGCGTACAGTAACGACATAAGCAATCTTATACTTTTAAATCAACTGCTGTGTCCGCTCCGCTGCATCAAATCTTGTTCAACCGCTCTTTGCGGAATCCCGATCAAAATGGCTCGCGCGCGCCGGAAATCAGCTTTCTTTTATTCAATAAATTAGGCCCGTTAGCCCCGCCCCTTTGCGATCCGGTATGGGTGTAAATATAATGTGCACTCATAACGATTAATGAAGGGACGGGGCTAATGGAATTGTGTCCGCTCCGCTGCTATCGCTTTGATGCGTCCACTCTGCGTGAAATCTTGTTAAAACTGAGGATTAGATCCAAACCCGCAAGTGATTGATATTTGATGTCTGTGCTAATGATGCATGTACGTGATTTGTTGGTTTACCTATTTCTAAGCTTTTTATCAATTATCGATCATAAATAGTTTAAACTCAGTATTTTTAGATTAATACAAAGAAGCGTTGACTCACCCTTGATCAAATGGTCAAAAAAATAGAAAAACCATCAAAAAACTGAGAGCTGAGATATTAAAGTTCAAAATCTGTCATATTTTCGTGGCGGTCCCCGATTTTCACAATCGCAAAGTGTACCCCAATGTAGAAAAGACAGACGTAGTCCTACGTCAAAAGAGATATGTTTTGACGTCAGCAAGCTCAATTGTTACTCGCAGGTCACATTTGCATCTAATGCCACCGCCAACGATTCTTGGATCAGCGCCACACACCTCTAATAAACACGGAGTGGCAATACCCGATGAGCAATTGGTCGTAATTTGAAGATTGCTCAATTCGAAATTATTGCCCATCAAATTGCGCAATTTGTTGAATTGTTATACAATCGTCTCCCCACTTGATTCAGTTGTAGCCAACACACCCAATTCCCCATTGCTGGTGTATGATCTTGGTGTACCTCCCTCGCATTGCTGCCAACATGTGGGCGATAATGAATTGATGAAGGAAATCATACCGCGTGAAACTAATTCAGAGATCCATCCATAGCAAATCGACGGACAAAAATAAAAACAAAACCTATTTATCTTTATCCACATTCGCCAATCATCAGCAAATAAAGTCGAGTTCGCCTTTCACCGTGATTCACCTCATTGCGACATTACTGTGCCCTGAGGGGCAAATGGTGCCAAGTCAATTGGGATAATACAATATTTTGGACCCTCCTGGCAGCATTTGATTTCCCAAGCTGCAGATTGTTTTGTAATTATTTGACTGGTTTCCTTGAATACTTTACGCATCAAAGTATACAAAGTAGGTACATATATACAAATTTATCAGAATGTGAACAAAAACTTCACATCCAAATTGTTAATTTGTAGGTAACGCAGAATTTTTCTTACTGCTGTACTCCGACGATAAGACTGGGCTCACATCCAAGTGAACACCATCGCTGGTTCTCTTCCTTGTCATAATTGAATTCGTTAATTCTCCCATTTGACAGACCAACAGACAATCATTGACAAAGTCGTAGTTGGTCATAGGGTCGATCGCTGAGGGGTCATTGCATTGATAACACCGCTAACGACTGGATCGAGTCTATGAACCAACAATCGAAGCAACCTTTTTTGGCAACTCACATTAGCCGCTCGTGCCATGCCGCCTGCGTAATCCACTCTTTCTTTCACTACTGAGTGCCGTATATTTATGCCATTATTTTTAATCATCTCTTTTGGCGTACTTTCGAACATTTTTTTTTTCGCATTTTTCATCCCTCACGCAATGTTCTTTTTTCCTTCCTCCTCGGTGCCGAATTATTACGCCCGTCTGCCCATCAGTTCGGGTGGATGACGGCGCATAACCATACCAGAAAATGTATGTTTTCATGTTGCAGTTGTTACAACCTGCGTTTCGAACGCCTTGCGCACGCCATCCACACCGGTTAAAATGCATTTCGGGAACTAGAAGTAGCGGAAAGCAGGCCTACTTAGATGTTTACAAAATGTTTTACGAAGCGCCCCCTGACGCTCCATTTTTGTACCAAAGGTGATTGTTGTTATTGTTGTTGTTGCAGCTGTGCTCCACCACCCATCCAGCCCATTAAACAAACAAACAAAAGGCTAAGTGACGGCCATTCCGCTATGGCAATTGGAAGACGCGAACTGTGCCTTTCTGTGGTGAATGTTTTCTGCCCCTAATGAAGGGAAAATTTCTGTACGGGGAAATGTTGATTGCACAAGAAACGAGGTTGAAGTTTTTTCCTTGGCGTTAAATAACTCCAACGATTATACTCCGTTCCAAGAGAAGGTTGCAGTAATCGCCGATGACGAGGGCATAATTTGCTATTGTGAAAACAGAAGAGCATCATCCAAGTATGTCATATTTTCATAAAACTATTTCTCCCAAGAAGGCTCTGGTCGACGTTTTGAGGCATCAGGAAACGTGACTGCGGGCCAACTAGAGACAAACAGCTGATTGCGGCCTATGATAGTCGGAGTCGGAGATAGTCGTCGTCGTCGTCGCCGTCGTGACTGTTGTGGCATTTTTAGACGTTCTCAGGCATCACCGCGATTGTATTATAATAATGGGTCTATCACTATTTAAAGTGACAGCTGATTGAAAGTTCAATAAAAATGCGCTTGAGTGTTTGTACTCCATTCTCCGGCGACGTTGAAGATCAAGGGTCCTGAGGCAGTCTACCACAGATGAATATCGCCAGTACTCTATTGTAGGCATTTCCTCTTCATCGTTGGCGTAACATCCCCCCATTCATACTTGGGTAAGGGAAGAGGTCACATTACGCTCCTCGCGCGGCAAAACGCCTTTTCGGTATTCCTTCATATAAACATCAAAGGATCGAGGCAAAATGTGGCTCTAACCTGTGAAGTACAATGCGCTTCCACGCCAGTATTGCGAATTTTCAGTTTCAGTAAGTGAGATTTGTAAAATATTGATTCCATCGCTCGTAGGGCTTTTTGATTTTCAATATCGTAAAACATTTTCCGTTGGTCTCCCATTGGCCCACTGTAGATTTCTTCTTCATCTATGGCTCAACATTTCAACAGGAACTATGTCTGCTTTTTACCTTAGCATTTCCTCAGTTATCTATAAAAAACTTTATACCTTGTACCTTGTGTGGCGAGTACAATGAATACACTATGCCCATGGAGTCGAGAATGTTTCCCACCCTAAACATCCTAGTCCGGACCGAGAATCGAACTCGCCATCTCCAGATAGGCAAACCTACGCCTTTGTTCACAATGCTAACTAGAGACCCCACTGTGGGGTTTGAGAAAGTTACCATCAGCGTGTGATTATATTGTGTCTTGCAACAAAATGACAACTTTTGTAAACATTTTCCAAGGCTTTCATAGATGTGCAAAGCAAAATTTATCCGCAGTACAAGAAGCATTCATTGTCACAATCCACCACGTGGCGGACGAATTTTCAAAAATTTCAAAGTTTCCTGAAGGTATGTTTTTCTCAGGCGACTATCTGGCGCTTATTTTTGGTTGCGATTAGAAATAAGCGTAGGAGTAGATTTTATTATGAGCGGTACAATACATCAACACCTCAGAGTCTCAATCGGTGAGCAGCAAGCCATGACTCAGGCTCTTCTTGTCAGATCGTCGTGGCGTGCACACATTTTGGCAATCCTATAAAATTATTTTTTGTGTCCTGACGCTGATTTCAAAAGGTGAGTTGAATTCAAGTGGGTAACGTGCTAATGTGTTAAAATATTTGATTATTTAAACAAATCACAAGGCAAGGTGGCTTGTATTGCTACAAAGCGTGTCTAGAAGACCGCTGAAAAAAGGATCGTGGTTCGGAAAATCATAAAGAGCATCTGAAAGACCGCTGGAAAATGGAGTGTTGTTTGGAAAATCCCAAAGGGCGCCTGGAAGCTCGCTGAAAAATGGTTTGTGGTTTGAAAGATAACAAAGTGCATCAGGAAGACCTCTGAAAATTGATTGTGGTTTGGCGCGTCTAGGAGACTGCCGAGAAAAGGGTTGACGATCAAGAAAAAGGCTTCAAAGCCTCTGGAAATAAGGTGAGTCCATTGATTTTGATTAAAACAAATTTAGTTTGGCGGCTTTAGTGTGCATGAGACTACCAGTTAAGCTAATTTTAACGAAATCTGAGACATTAAGAGGTTTCGTATGCTACAAAGTTGTTTGGAAGGCAAAATATATTATCTTGTTTATTTTGGAATTCACTGACTTAGTAGTCATAGCAGAATTACCCGTTCGATCAGACATCCGAAATTCACGAAGTTTATAAACGTTGCCAGCATTCACAGAGCTATTAGTTTAGAGTTATTGGTTAATAACACTAGTAAACATAAGTCTAAAATTTAAGTATGATATCTCATTGAAATTCTCATATGAAATTTCTGTAAAATTAAAAAAAAAATCATTCTCTGGGCGATTGTTCCAAAGTTTAACATCCATATGTTGAAGGTCCATCAAGCGGTGCCACTATACAAGGGGCTAATAGTTGAATTAATTGGACGGAAGAAGATATTTAGATCATTGCTGCAATCTATAATGTTGCTTGAGAGATCAATGTCATGATACTAGTCAAGAGGGTCGAAAGCCTCCTTTCAAGACGCTCGGAAGCTTCCTTTCAAGAGGCTCGGAAGCCTCCTTTCTGTAGGCTCGGAAGCCTCCTTTCAGAAGGCTCGGAAGCCTCCTTTCAGAAGGCTCGGAAGCCTCCTTTCAGAGGGCTCGGAAGCCTCCTTTCAGAGGGCTCGGAAGCCTCCTTTCAGAAGGCACGGAAGCCTCCTTTCAGAAGGCTCGGAAGCCTCCTTTCAGAAGGCTCGGAAGCCTCCTTTCAGAAAGCTCGGAAGCCTCCTTTCAGAAGGCTCGGAAGTCTCCTTCCAGAAGGCTCGGAAGCCTCCTTCCAGAAGGCTCGGAAGCCTCTTTCCAGAAGGCTCGGAAGCCTCCTTCCAGAAGGCTCGGAAGCCTCCTTCCAGAAGGCTCGGAAGCCTCCTTCCAGAAGGCTCGGAAGCCTCCTTCCAGAAGGCTCGGAAGCCTCCTTCCAGAAGGCTCGGAAGCCTCCTTCCAGAAGGCTCGGAAGCCTCCTTCCAGAAGGCTCGGAAGCCTCCTTCCAGAAGGCTCGGAAGCCTCCTTCCAGAAGGCTCGGAGGTATCCTTCCAGAAGGCCCGGAAGCCTCCTTCCAGAAGGCTCGGAAGCCTCCTTTCAGAAGGCTCGGAAGCCTTCTTTCAGAAGGCTCGGAAGCCTCCTTTCAGAAGGCTCGGAAGCCTCCTTCCAGAAGGCTCGGAAGCCTCCTTTCAGAAGGCTCGGAAGCCTCCTTTCAGAAGGCTCGGAAGCCTCTTTTCAGAAGGCTCGGAAGCCTCCTTTCAGAAGGCTCGGAAGCCTCCTTCCAGAAGGCTCGGAAGCCTCCTTTCAGAAGGCTCGGAAGCCTCCTTTCAGAAGGCTCGGAAGCCTCCTTTCAGAAGGCTCGGAAGCCTCCTTTCAGAAGGCTCGGAAGCCTCCTTTCAGAAGGCTCGGAAGCCTCCTTTCAGAAGGCTCGGAAGCCTCCTTTCAGAAGGCTCGGAAGCCTCCTTTCAGAAGGCTCGGAAGCCTCCTTTCAGAAGGCTCGGAAGCCTCTCTTCAGAAGGCTCGGAAGCCTCTCTTCAGAAGGCTCGGAAGCCTCCTTTTAGAAGGCTCGGAAGGCTCCTTTTAGAAGGCTCGGAAGGCTCCTTTTAGAAGGCTCGGAAGCCTCCTTTCAAGAGGCTCGGAAGCCTCCTTTCAGAAGGCTCGGAAGCCTCCTTTCAGAAGGCTCGGAAGCCTCCTTTCAGAAGGCTCGGAAGCCTCCTTTCAGAAGGCTCGGAAGCCTCCTTTCAGAAGGCTCGGAAGCCTCCTTTCAGAAGGCTCGGAAGCCTCATTTCAGAAGGCTCGGAAGCCTCCTTTCAGAAGGCTCGGAAGCCTCCTTTCAAAAGGCTCGGAAGCCTCCTTTCAAAAGGCTCGGCAGCCTCCTTTCAGAAGGCTCGGAAGCCTCCTTTCAGAAGGCACGGAAGCCTCCTTTCAGAAGGCACGGAAGCCTCCTTTCAGAAGGCTCGGAAGCCTCCTTTCAGAAGGCTCGGAAGCCTCCTTTCAGAAGGCTTTGAAGCCTCCTTTCAGAAAGCTCTTAAGCCTCCTTTCAGAAGGCTCTGAAGCCTCCTCTCAGAAGGCTCTGAAGCCTCCTTTAGAGGCTCGGAAGCCTCCTTTCAAAAGGCTCGAAAGCCTCCTTTCAAGAGGCTCGGAGGCCTCCTTTCAGAAGGCTCGGAGGCCTCCTTTCAGAAGGCTCAGAAGCCTCCTTTCAGAAGGCTCGGAAGCCTCCTTTCAGAAGGCTCGGAAGCCACCTTTCAGAAGGCTCGGAAGCCTCCTTTCAGAAGGCTCGGAAGCCTCCTTTCAGAAGGCTCGGAAGCCTCCTTTCAGAAGGCTCGGAAGCCTCCTTTCAGAAGGCTCGGAAGCCTCCTTTCAGAAGGCTCGGAAGCCTCCTTTCAGAAGGCTCGGAAGCCTCCTTTCAGAAGGCTCGGAAGCCTCCTTTCAGAAGGCTCGGAAGCCTCCTTTCAGAAGGCTCGGAAACCTCCCTTCAGAAGGCTCGGAAGCCTCCTTTCAGAAGGCTCGGGAGCCTCCTTCCAGAAGGCTCGGAAGCCTCCTTTCAGAAGGCTCGGAAGCCTCTTTTCAGAAGGCTCGGAAGCCTCCTTTTAGAAGGCTCGGAAGCCTCCTTTCAAGAGACTCGGAAATCTTCTTTTAGAAGGCTTGGAAGCCTCCTTTCAGAAATCTCGGAAGCCTCTTTTCAGAAGGCTCGGAAGCCTCCTTTCAGAAGGCTCGGAAGCCTCCTTTCAGAAGGCTCAGAAGCCTCCTTTCAGAAATCTCGGAAGCCTCTTTTTTCAGAAATCTCGGAAGCCTCTTTTCAGAAGGCTCTTAAGCCTCTTTTCAGAAGGCTCGGAAGCCTCCTTCCAGACGGCTCGGAAGCCTCCTTTCAGAAGGCTCGGAAGCCTCCCTTCAGAAGGCTCGGAAGCCTCCTTTCAGAAGGCTCGGGAGCCTCCTTCCAGAAGGCTCGGGAGCCTCCTTCCAGAAGGCTCGGGAGCCTCCTTCCAGAAGACTCGGAAGCCTCCTTCTAGAGGGCTCGGGAGCCTCCTTTAAAGAGGCTCGGGAGCCTCCTTTCAAGGGCCCCGGGAGCCTCCTTTCAAGAGGCTCGGAAGTCTCCTTTCAAAAGGCTCGGAAGTCTCCTTTCAAGAGGCTTGGAAGTCTTCTTCTAAGAGGCTCAGAAGCCTCTTTTCAGATGGCTCGGAAGTCTTCTATCAAGAGGCTCGGAAGTCTTCTATCAAGAGGCTCGGAAGTCTTCTATCAAGAGGCTCGGAAGTCTTCTATCAAGAGGCTCGGAAGCCTTCTTTCAAGAGGCTCGGAAGCTTCCTTTCAAGAGGCTCGGGAGCCTCCTTCAAGAAGCTCGGGAGCCTCCTTTCAAGAGGCTCGGAAGCCTCTTCTCAAGAGGCTCGGAAGCCTCCTTTCAAGAGGCTCGGAAGCCTCCTTTCAAGAGGCTCGGAAGCCTCCTTTCAAGAGGCTCGGAAGCCTCCTTTCAAGAGGCTCGGAAGCCTCCTTTCAAGAGGCTCGGAAGCCTCCTTTCAAGAGGCTCGGAAGCCTCCTTTCAAGAGGCTCAGGAAGCCTCCTTTCAAGAGGCCTGGAAGCCTCCTTTCAAGAGGCTCCAGGAAGCCTCCCTTCAAGAGGCTCAGGAAGCCTCCTTTCAAGAGGCCTCAGAAGCCTCCTTTCAAGAGGCCCGGAAGCCTCCCTTCAAGAGGCTCAAGCCTCCTTTCAAGAGGCCTCAGGAAGCCTCCTTTCAAGAGGCCTCAAGCCTCCTTTCAAGAGGCTCAGAAGCCTCCTTTCAAGAGGCTCGGAAGCCTCCTTTCAAGAGGCTCGGAAGCCTCCTTTCAAGAGGCTCGGAAGCCTCCTTTCAAGAGGCTCGGAAGCCTCCTTTCAAGAGGCTCGGAAGCCTCCTTTCAAGAGGCTCGGAAGCCTCTTTTCAAAAGGCTCAGAAGCCTCCTTTCAAGAGGCTCGGAAGCCTCCTTTCAAGAGGCTCAGAAGCCTCTTTTCAAGAAGCTCGGAAGCCTCTTTTCAAGAGGCTCGGAAGCCTCCTTTCAAGAGGCTCGGAAGCCTCCTTTCAAGAGGCTCGGAAGCCTCCTTTCAAGAGGCCTGGAAGCCTCCTTCAAGAGGCCTGGAAGCCTCCTTCAAGAGGCCTCAAGCCTCCTTTCAAGAGGCTCGGAAGCCTCCTTTCAAAAGGCTCGGAAGCCTCCTTTCAAAAGGCTCGGAAGCCTCCTTTCAAGAGGCTCGGAAGCCTCCTTTCAAGAATCTCGGAAGCCTGCTTCAAGAGGCTCAAAAGCCTGCTTCAAGAGGCTCAAAAGCCTCCTTCAAGAGGCTCAAAAGCCTCCTTCAAGAGGCTCAAAAGCCTCCTTCAAGAGGCTCAAAAGCCTCCTTCAAGAGGCTCAAAAGCCTCCTTTAAGAGGCTCAAAATCCTCCTTCAATAGGCTCGGAAATCTGCTTTCAAGAGGCTCGGAAAGCCTCATTTCTAGATGCTCGGAAGCCTCCTTTCAAGAGGCTCGGAAGTCTCTTTTCAAGAGGCTCGGAAGCCTCCTTTCAAGAGGCTCGGAAGCCTCCTTTCAAGAAGCTCGGAAGATTCCTTTCAAGAGGCTCGGAAGCCTCCTTTCAGAAAGCTCGGAAGCCTCTTTTCAGAAGGCTCGGAAGCCTCCTTCCAGAAGGCTCGGAAGCCTTCTTCCAGAAGGCTCGGAAGCCTCCTTTCAGAAGGCTTGGAAGCCTCCTTTCAAAAGGCTCGGAAGCCTCAATTCAAGAGGCTCGGAAGCCTCCTTTCAAGAGGCTCGGAAGCCTCCTTTCAAGAGGCTCGGAAGCCTCCTTTCAAGAGGCTCGGAAGCCTCCTTTCAAGAGGCTCGGAAGCCTCCTTTCAAGAGGCTCGGAAGCCTCCTTTCAAGAGGCTCGGAAGCCTCCTTTCAAGAGGCTCTGATGCCTCTTTTTAAGAGGTTTGGAAGCCTCCTTTCAAGAGGCTCGGAAGCCTCCTTTCAAGAGGCTCCGAAGCCTTCTTTCAAGAGGCTCAGAAGCCACCTTAAGAGGCTCAGGAAGCCTCCTTTCAAGAGGCTCGGAAGCCTCCTTTCAAGAGGCTCAGAGCCTCCTTTCAAGAGGCTCGGAAGCCTCCTTTCAAGAGGCTCGGAAGCCTCCTTTCAAGAGGCTCGGAAGCCTCCTTTCAAGAGCCTCGGAAGCTTCCTTTCAAGAGGCTCGGAAGCCTCCTTTAAAGAGGCTCGGAAGCCCCCTTTCAAGAGACTCGGAAGCCTCCTTTCAAGAGGCTCGGAAGCCTCCTTTCAAGAGGTCCAGCAGCCTCCTTTCAAGAGGTTCGGAAGCCACCTTTCAAGAGGCTCGGAAGCCTCCTTTCAAGAGGCTCGGAAGCTTCCTTTCAAGAGGCCCGGAAGTGTCCTTCCAAGAGGCTCGGAAGCAGAGCATAAAATCTTCATGAAGAAATTTCAGTCCGAATTTTGACAAACCTCGCATGATTATTCAAAACATAGAATGACATAGTCAGACGACTACTCCACCAACTCATTCATTCGGCTGTCACTGAATGTACTTACTATGTGCAGAAAAAAACATAATTAGCATTGTTTATATTGATGTTTACCGTTGAAAGTGCCTCGTGGATGAAAATCGGATACAGTTCTATGTGATAAACTATTTTACTCATTTAAAACTTGTTCAGATTTCAAATAATTTGTCGATTTGTAGAACGTACATAAATATTCCTTGACTAATATTCAATCGATTATTGACAGTCCAGAGCCGACTATGAATGTGTCTCGAAGTGAGCTGACAAGTGAAGAGAGGTGGACGTCATCAAAAATTTTCGATTATTTTACACTCTGCTCGGAAGCCTCCATTCAAGAGGCTCGGAAGCCTTTTTTCAAGAAGCTCGGAAGCCTCCTTTCAAGAGGCTCGGAAGCCTCCTTTCAAGAGGCTCGGAAGTCTCCTTCCAAGAAGCTCGCAAGTCTCCTTTCAACGGGCTCGGAAGTCTGCTTTCAAGATGCTCGGAAGCCTCCTTTCAAAAGGCTCGTAAACCTCTGTTCAGGAGGTTTCCAAGCCTATGTCCAAGAGACTCGTAAGCCTCCTTTCCAAAGGCTCGGAAGCCTCCTCCTTGGAAGCCTTTTTTCAAGATGTTCGGAAGCCTCTTTTCAAGAGGCCAGGAAGCCTTCTTGCAAGAGGCTCAGAATTCTCCTTTCCAAATTCCTCCGTACAAAATGCTCGGAATCCTCTTTTCAAGAGGTTCGGAAGCCTTTTTTCAAGAGGCTCAAAAGAGGCTTTTGAGCTTTGTTGGTTCAAAAAACATGTCGGTGGCAAGAAAGCCATTAGATAAAAAAGATTAACCTTTTGTGTTTAAAGAGCGAAAACGCCTCCCACCTCCATTATAAGCCTATGTTCAATGCCCCGTGCTCCACTGGTTTTGTTAACTAATGTTGACTGTTGTTCTACTACTTTTTAGGCACCTTCAAACATCTATATTTTGTAACTGTCTTAGCAGGATATTAAACCATGTTAATTTTCATAAAAAACAGCGCTCAATTTTGGGAAATAATTTGATTATTGCGTTTATAAAATTGTATTCACAGTTGATGCTGTCGACTATTTTGGCTTCAATTTGCTTTGCGACGATTTCAAATCGTTGCACAGTGGGAATAAAAGGGCCCGTAACAGTACTTATTTAGATGCCGCTATTTTAGAGGTCCGGAAAAGACCCATTCTTATGTAAAAAAATCCAAGGAATCGATTGGTGATATTTTCACTGCAGACAAACCATAGAAAAGGGCCCATTTTGCCCGATTTTCCCCAAAATACACCATAAAAACGAATTATTGAACGGAAAACTTATTTGCCGCTCTCGGAGAACTCAAATATTACTCAAATGTTGATAGAATATTGGTGAAATGGATTGCATTGAATTCTGTGCGTGACATAACTCAAAATTAGCCTATTTTGCCCGATTCTCCCCTAAACTCATGATTTAGGAAATAAAAGCTTCTGGAAAGTAATTTCTCGCGTTTAAAATGATCTTTGCTGGTGCAAATCTATTCAAAATACATGCAGACAGACATATTCTAATCGTTTCTAAAGTTCCTCCGGGAATTCCTCCGGAAGTTCCTCCGGGAATTCCTCCGGAAGTTCCTCCGGGAATTCCTCCGGAAGTTCCTCCGGAAGTTCCTCCGGGAATTCCTCCGGAAGTTCCTCCAGAAATTCCTCCGGAAGTTCCTCCAGGAATTTCTCCGGAAGTTCCTCCAAGAATTCCTCCGGAAGTTCCTCCAAGAATTCCTCCGGAAGTTCCTCCAGGAATTCCTCCGGAAGTTCCTCCAGGAATTCCTACGGAAGTTCCTCCAGGAATTCCTACGGAAGTTCCTCCAGGAATTCCTACGGAAGTTCCTCCAGGAATTCCTCGGGAAGTTCCTCCAGGAATTCCACCGGAAGTTCCTCCAGGAATTCCTCCGGAAGTTCCTCCAGGAATTCCTCCAGGAATTCCTCCGGAAGTTCCTCCAGGAATTCCTCCGGAAATTCTTCCAGGAATTCCTCCGGCAGTTCCTCCAGGAATTCCTCCGGAAGTTCCTCCAGGAATTCCTCCGGAAGTTCCTCCAGGAATTCCTCCGGAAGTTCCTCCAGGAATTCCTCCGGCAGTTCCTCCAGGAATTCCTCCGGAAGTTCCTCCAGGAATTCCTCCGGAAGCTCCTCCAGGAATTCCTCCGGAAGTTCCTCCAGGAATTCCTCCGGAAGTTCCTCCAGGAATTCCTCCGGAAGTTCCTCCAGGAAGTTGTACCGAAAGGCTATAGGATCACTTCAAAAAACGAGCTTTTATAGGAGGTCCGGATTCCCATAGTGTTATCCGATAAAATCAGCTAGAAAAAAAACGGGCAAAATGATCCATTTCGTAAATCTTCAATCACGAAACTTTTAGATTATGTCTGTTTGCATGTATCTTGAATAGATTTGTATCAGCAAAGATAATTTAAAACGCGAGAAATTACTTTCCAGAAGCTTTTATTTCCTAAATCATGAGTTTAGGGGAGAATCGGGCAAAATAGGCTAATTTTGAGTTATATCACGCACAGAATTCAATGCAATCCATTTCACCAATATACTATCAACATTTGCGTAATATTTGAGTACTTTTCGGGAGCGGCAAATAAGATTTTCCGTTGAATAATTCGTTTTTATGGTGTATTTTGGGGAAAATCGGGCAAAATAGACTATTTCGTAAATCTTTAATCACGAAACGATTAGAATATATCTGTCTGCATGTATTTTGAATGGATTTGCACCAGCAAAGATCATTTTAAACGCGAGAAATTACTTTCCAGAAGCTTTTATTTCCTAAATCATGAGTTTAGGGGAGAATCGGGCAAAATAGGCTAATTTTGAGTTATGTCACGCACAGAATTCAATGCAATCCATTTCACCAATATACTATCAACATTTGCGTAATATTTGAGTACTTTTCGGGAGCGGCAAATAAGATTTTCCGTTGAATAATTCGTTTTTATGGTGTATTTTGGGGAAAATCGGGCAAAATGGGCCCTTTCCTATGGTTTGTCTGCAGTGAAAATATCACCAATCGATTCCTTGGATTTTTTTACATAAGAATGGGTCTTTTCCGAACCTCTAAAATAGCGGCATCTAAATAAGTACTGTTACGGGCCCTTTTATTCCCACTGTGCGTTGCTGCCAATAAGGTGGGAAATTATCATTGTAGAACAATAATAATGCGCTTTAAACGAAAATTGGCATGCAAAAACGGTTTATCTCGTATATAATTGTTTTTAGATTCGTATCTTCTAAGCTGATTGTTTGAATTCAACAATCTCCTGCACTTTTCACTGAATAAACCTCAAATCCATTAGCTTAT
Source organism: Armigeres subalbatus (assembly GCF_024139115.2). Taxonomy (NCBI): domain Eukaryota; kingdom Metazoa; phylum Arthropoda; class Insecta; order Diptera; family Culicidae; genus Armigeres; species Armigeres subalbatus. Next base: position 220,250,899 of record NC_085139.1, read on the forward strand.
ATTTACTGATTTGCTGCTCAGCTGAATACAGTGTTGTGTAACACCCAAAAAAAACAAGCAAAATGACTTGACAGCCACAAACAACAGTCTCTATTGTGATAGCTTTACCACCAAGGTCACTTAATTTGTCATGATTTCTAACTAAATACTTCCAAGTTTTCCAAATGCCATCTAAGCCAGAAACAATGGGTCAATTAAGCTCCTAATTTCGCACGTAAAACTAGTTGTACACAACATAAAACACAAAACAATTCACACTGTAGACAAATATGCACTAGAGAAGCACGCGACAGCGCAGGTTCAACGACCAGTTTTGTCCCACAAAACGAAAAACCCACTACGCCTTATAATCTGGGGGCTTCCATTAATTATCTCACCAGAAACACTTAAACCCGCTGTTGTATAAGGTACTATAGGCAAAATTGTGATCTTTTACTCGCAAACTTCTCACGACAAAGAACCGTCAGGCAAAACAACTTTCAACAGTACTCACCTAACTCTAGTTTGCTGGACTCGGCCCGCACGGCCGTGGTGGCCACCAGTAGCACGTGGAACCACCAACCGGTCAGCAGCACCGGTGCCGCCAGATTGCGCATCGTTTTCCACCGGTCATGATCCTGCGCCATCCTCCGGCCCTGCGTCCCCATGCCGCTCCGCGAATGTCGAGCGAACTAGCACGAGCCAGCCAGCCGAAACTTCACCGCCGAAGGGGCGTCCACGGTGTCTCCCCCGCTAGGTCCTCCCGCGCGGGTTCTTCACTTTGCTTTCGATGTGCGCTGGGGTCGACAACGGTGGTACCTACGCACTCACCGCACCAAGGTCAGGGTCACACTCGAGAGAACACTCGCAGTTGCGCAACGTGCGCAACTCGGTGCAGGCTCCCGCGGATCGCACTGCACTTCCTACACGTTCACGGACACGGATTTTTCTTGATTGCCTCTTTGGGATCTTCAATCACTTGACTTAATTCACAATACACACACCTAAAGTGCAACAAAAGGGGAAAAACATATCATTAAATCACTTGAGCCGGTTGATTGTCGTCTTCCTCATTGCCGTAGTCTTCCTTGCGTCGATTGCAGGCATCTTTTTCGCCGGTAGCATTCCGTGGTTAAGGTTTTAGCACAATGACAACGGATAAGCACCCTGTGGCGCAGAATTTGCGAGCGATCATCCCATGTAGACTCGACAGATCGACATAGGTATGACAGCTGTCAAATTGTGCCGCCGGTGCTGTCACTGTGATCGAACCCTCCGATTATTCTGCCGTGCCGTGCACCTGATACCGATCGACAACGCTCGCGAGAATCGCGAAGTGACTTTCAATATCGTTCCGGCTGTGATCATCGACACTGCATGCAAAAAATACGCATTCGATGCACGCACAAAAAAAAGGCCCCATAAAAGCAAAGCTAATTATAATCCGCGTACTGACTGGTCGGTGTTGATCGCGCTGATGGACTCTGGTGGGGTTCACCTTGATTGAGATGGAAAAAAACTATGATTCGGTGGTTCTGTTTGTGCTAAACTGCGCCGGAGATCGTCCGGCGTGATCGCGATATTTTGATAACCCAAGCACTATTTTATTTTTTTTATTTTTATGGAGCTGAAGAGTATGGATGACACAAATCCACTCGACCCAAACGTTAACAACTGATGCGCGATGTGGTCATTTTGGCTGTGGTGCCAATTCGAAGAGATCCGGTCTAAGAACGACGCGACCGAGTGATCCAACGTGACGCGGATAACGACTTGATCGGTTGGGGTTTTCCCATCGCCGCAAGCTCAAGCTCGGATTGGATTTGTGTTGTAGCGGCGGTGGCGGCTGCGTTTCCACGAAATTGTCCCGCGGGTGTGTGTTCTGGAAGCAGAGAGAGAGGAAAGATAAAGACAGATGAATATATGTGATCGTTCGGTTGGTTATTGTATGGTTGATGTTGATCACACTGCGGTAAAGAGGAGTGGAATAACATCGCAAACGATCCCTGGATGTGGCTGTGTGGCTGGAGGAGATTCCACTATCCACAATAAATTAACATTGAAACTGTTGCACTCGAAGCTTCTCTTAGTTAGGGTTGAAGAATTCTGGGAAGGTTCTGCCCACGTGCTGGGAATTGTTAATTGAGTGGCTTTGCGGGGAGTTTCACTGAGCTTAGGAGATTATTAAATTCAGCGAAGAATTTACAACACAAGGCAAGGTATAAATCTCAAATGAAATATTCAAATCCTCAAATCGATACTATATTCGATTTTTCCGCCTTTATTAACGTGTTTTTTTTTTTTCAAATTTATACACTGACCCCATAATCATGGGTCACACACTAATATGGGTCATTTTCATTTGATCAACGTGCAAAATGGAGTGACTAATAATTGTTACAAAGTGACCCATATATGTGGGGTCAGTGTAAATTAAGTTCAACACTAAGGAAGGAAGGGAACTGGACGAGTTTCCTTCGCGGGCCAACCCAGGGTCCCGCCAGTTTCAGTATTCACGAAGCTGGGTTTAAGAAGGCCAATTGACTTATACTTAATTTCAACATTTTAAAATTAATTTAACCCTTTCAGGCCCAAATTTTTCTAAGCGGTGTTTTGAATATGTTTTCAAATATGTCCATAACATATTCGTGAAGACCAAGAGACATGATAAGATGGTTTTATGATATTCTGGGTCCAAACTGGGTATATCCAAACTGTCTTTGAGTTCAGAACTTGCGATCTGCACCCACAACACAAACTTTTTTCACCACTAGAAGCTTGGATATGTATCTTTTTAATTTTTAGTTGTTGAGGCGAGAAACCACTGCGTCCACTAATTGAACTTTTGTGATGAACCCCTATTTAATATTACGCGTCAAAAAGGCTGGAAAATCAATTGATGATAACCAACTAGGCATTATGACGCGTCTTCTCCCAGTCAGGTGAGATGGCTTCGATAATACCAACCACCCTTTTGGGATTTGTGGTCCAAACCTCTTCCGGTTGCATGTATGCACCATTTAAGAATTTAGACCTTCGTTTATATAATGCAACGCAATTGCAAAGCAGATGCACCGATGTTTCACGTTCCATGTTACAGAAACGACATATATCACTTTGGACCAGGCCTATATTTTTCAAATGATATCTACTCGGACCCAGTTACTAGGCCCGTGAATGTACTTAGAGCACGTTTGTTTAGTTCGAGTAGCCTTCTTGTAATTATGACGTTAGGCACAATAAATCTTTTTGATTGAACACATGTTGTGACGGCCATCCAGTTTGTCATCACCCTTTGTTCTTCCCATCTTTTGAGTTCAATTTTAATCGTACAATACGATACTCCACAGAAAGGCTCTGGGCCAATAAACTGTAAATTGGAACCTTGTTTTGCCAGTTCGTCTGCCTTTTCATTGCCTTTAATACCACAATGCCCTGGAACCCAGTACAAATGTACTGCATTCTTTTGACATAATGTTCGTAGTGACAGAATGCACTCGAAGACAAGTTTGAACTTACATTTATAAGTAAACAGCGCTTTAAGCGCTGCTTGACTATCACAAAAGATACAAATGTTTGCATGTCGGTACTTCCTAGCTATGCAAATATTCGCACATTCCAATATAGCAAAGTTCTCCTCCTGGAACACCGTTGTGTAATGTCCCATTGCCACTGAACGATTAATTCCAGGACCAAAGATTCCTGCTCCCGTTTGCGTTCCAATTTTCGATCCATCTGTGAAGAATTTGATAGAGCCTTGGCGAACCGTAGGACCCCCGACTTCCCATTCCATTCGCGATGTTTCACACGTCTTGTAGGGAATATCATGATTAACTATAGGTTTCATCCAGTCTCCAATCATACTCATTTCTGGTCTTTTTCGAAAGAGCTGGGACACTTTCAAGTGATGGACAACATCACCTGCTTTGAACTTGTTAAATCGTTCAAGCCTTAGCAAGCTGCACGTATTCATGCAGAGGAAGCAAATTTAAAATGGCGTTCAAAGCCTTCGTTGGAGTGCTTCGCATCGCTCCTGTTATAGCAATCGACGCTAGTAGTTGAAGTTTTGCCAGCTTCCTTTGTGCGTTTGCCTCTTTTGTTTTCGGCCACCACACTAGCGAAGCATACGTAACTTTTGGACGGATCACTGCTGTGTAAATCCACATGACCATTTTAGGTTTCAATCCCCACTTTCTTCCGATAGTCCTGGAACATAGGCATAAAGCACTGGTTGCCTTCCCAATCACGGTCTCTAGATGAGCATTCCAGTTCAGTTTGGCATCCAAAACTACTCCTAAATATTTTACTTGTTCACTAAACTGAAGTTGTCCACCACCAAGCATTAAAGGTTTCAAATTGACCTTCCTTCTTCTAGTGAAAGGGACAATTACAACTTTAGACGGGTTTATGTTAAGACCTTCCTGAAAACACCAGTTACTGGTATAATTTAGGGCTTGTTGCATTCTTTCGGTGACGATAGCGTCAAATTTTCCTCTCACTATGGTGTCAACGTCATCCGCGAAGCCAACTACCTCGAAACCTTTCCTCTCTAAACTTCTCAGAAGATTGTCTACAACCAGAGACCACAAAAGTGGCGAAAGGACTCCGCCCTGAGGGCATCCTTTTGTTGCCCTCACTGTCATAGACGAGCTTCCTAGCTCTGTGGTGATTTCCCTTTGATGAAGCATCGAGTGAATCCAGTTAATGACGCTTATGTCAAAGTTTTTATTTTCCATTGCTCGAGCCATTGAGGAATAGGAAGCATTATCAAAAGCACCTTCAATGTCTAAGAAAGAACAAAGTGCTATTTCTTTCACTGCGATACTTTTCTCCACTTTCGTTACCAACGTGCTGTACCAACGTTACTGTCGACCTACCAGATTGATAAGCAAACTGAAAGTTGGATAGCGGGTGATTAACCATGTACGATGAATTTATAAAATCCATCATCACTTTTTCCATGGTCTTCAGTAGAATTGATGTTAGACTGATCGGTTTGTAAGATTTCGGGTGTGTCTTGTCTCGCTTTCCTATTTTTGGTATGAACACCACTTTTACCGGTTTCCACCTAGTTGGAACATAGTTGAATCTCAGGCTTGCCTCAAAAATCTCAATTAGAGATGGTGTTAGTATTGCTTCTCCGTTTTGAAGCACCGCCGGGAAAACGCCATCTACTCCTGCAGATTTGAAAGGTTAGAAAGATTTAACAGCTGCTTTCACTCTGGATTCCGTGAATATTTAATCAGCTATGTCGGGCACACTGTCCTTTGCTCTGTCGGATATAGAACACCTTCCAGATTCAAACGGTTGAAGATCATTCGCATCACACCCAATTGAGCCTAAAGTTTCTCTAGAGCTTTTTGTAAAAACTCCGTCACTGCGCTTCAGATTTCCCAGTTCAATAGTGTTGTTGGGAATAGTTACCTTCAAATACCATTTGACAGCAGATCTCGTTTTGATCAGCTTCAAAGCTATAAATAAATTAATTTATTATTCTTACAATGATTTACCTTATAAATTCACGTCTTAAATCTTACTTTCTAGTATTGAATTCTAGCGGACCTTTCTTCCCAACATATGCTTTACTTCACCTCTTTCAGTGTTGCCAGTTTCACCAACAACTAGTTGAAACTTCTTAACAAGTGTGATATTTGGATATGGATTCAACAATGTCCATCAAATACTCCAGAAGACCATGAGATATGGTAAGATGGTTTTGGGATATCCCGGGTCATCGAAACCGTCTTTGAGTTCAGAACTTGCGATCTACAGCCACGAAACTAGATTTTTTCAGCACTAGAAACCTGGCTGACAATGGAATGTTTGCAAAATTTGAGTTCCATCAGACTTAGGGGTGCTCAAAATCTTGCTATCAAAATTTTGAATTTTTTGTAGCTTTGAAAACTTTTGAGATCAGATTTACGGAGAAAATGATCAGATTGCTAGTCAATGTTTATTACACTGAGGTTTATTTTTACGCGGTGCCGCGTAAATTCAAACCACAACGTGTAAAGATCAAGTCACAAAAAATTCAAAATTATGATAGCAAGATTTGTAGCACCTCTAATCTTAAAAGTCCCAAAAATGTTCTAAGAGAAAAAAAACGATCCTGGTCAAAAAAAAAAATTTTTTTGGGGTAGCATCAGATCTCAATGTTTCATGTATTTTTAAATAATTTGGAACCAAAAACAAGAGTTTGGGAAAATTTTCATGGGAAAAATTCCATAACTTTGATGAATTTTAGGCACTCCTAAATCATGTCCGATTGAGATCAAATTTAGCATGTAGTCATATTTTGGGGCAATGAAACTTGTGAGCAATGTCGTTTTTTGAAATTCGAAAATGTCATTTTTATTGGCACCCTACTGGATATGTATTCAACTAGGTCCATAACATATTCCAGAAGACCAGGAGACATGGTGAGATGATTTTGGGACATCCTGGGCTATCCAAACCGTCCTTGAGTTCCGAACTTGCGATCTACAGCCACCCCTCTAGCTTTTTTCATCGCTTCTGTGACGCTTCAATCGTCCGCTTCAACCGCGCAAGGATGACACGCAAAATCGTGAAGCGTTCCACATTTTTCAAATTATCAAACTTTTAATGAACACAAAAGCTTAAACGATGTATTGTAATAAACAATTAATGAATTATTTCAGGTTAACCTTGTTCACCTTTTTTTTTTTTTTTTTTTTCTCCTGAGAAGAAGTGGGATGTGAGATGGTAGTTGGTAACCCTACAGTAAATATAACGGGCGCAGGGGTGTGCGACCCCTGTATTCAACTATACTAATAATATATTTGTGAAGATCAGTTAGTGGTTGAGTTATGGTTAGATGATTTTGAGATATCCTGGGTCATTTAAACTGTTCTTGAGTTCAGAACATGCGATCTACAGACACGACACCAGCTTTTCTCGTCACTCAGATCGACGGATAAAAACGGGGCGATATTCGAGAATTGCTCGAAGAGAGATTTTATTCGAAATCGTTAAAAACGTTCGAAAATGTGGGCATGACTTGTCTTGTAGTAGACTGGAAACATGATAATTAGGCAGAAGCCCTCCCCCTGCTGAACAACAGGGGGTTGTCACTAGGGGTGGGACTATAAGCGGAAGGCCCGTTCGTCTTTGGCGAACAGAGTTATCTCCGAAGCAGTGTTTCGGGTGCCCCAGGACTATATTTGAAAATATGAACCAGCATCCTTAAGGTAGCAGAAAAGGCCAGCCATCGAAGCTCCGTTGCCCGCCAGTGGCTCCCGAGTACTACCTGGAATCCCATACAGATTTCGGGGGTGGTCGTAAATCCGTCGGTATACCGAATGTCACTATTTCGGAAACGTGTTGCAATGAGTTCCAGTAAAGATCTTCGGAGTTCTTCGATGACATCACCTTTTGAACCGGGAGGTGCGGTCGATATTAACATCGTCAGCCCTTTTCTCCATGTCAGTGAACCGCGCCACTGGGGGAGACCGGTAGCGGCTACACTTTTCAGGATCCGGTCAGCCTCGTCGAGGAGAAGGATCTTGTTTTCTCCTGAAGTGGCAGCCGCAACAGAGACGGCTTTGCGACAGATGGCCATCAGAATCCGATGCCGGAAAGGAAAACCGCCGGCTGCTTCAACGGGTATGATCGATGAGAAAAAGCGTCACCGCTAAGACCGACCCTTAGGGAACCCCGCTTTCTTCGGGGTACTCGTCTGATGCTGTGCCGCCAATGAGCACTTGAAAAGTTCGTCGGGTGAGGAAGTTTTTAACGAAAGCAAGCATGTTGCCTGTGAGTCTTTGAGTCTCAGGACCAAAGGGGTCCAGGTCCGGCAAAAAAGCATTGGTAATATCGAGTGACACAAGGTCAACATGGTTGCTTTCCTCATATGCTTCTTGAAGCACGCTGCCCAGACTGGCAAAGTAAGTGCTGATAACAGAGCCTAAGAAAAAGGCGTATTGACGATGACCAAACCTTCCGTCGGCCATTTTATCATGGGATACCATATCTCATCCGGTCCGGATGAGTTCCCGTGGCGAATGGGCCAACTCGCCTGCTGAAAAAGGCTGGTTCAACAGGCAGCCTGGGGGTCCGCGGGAGTAATGATACCTCCATGAGTCGATATTGAAGGGACCATTGACTCATGGAAATATACAGTTGTGGAACAAAGACTCTCTGGAAATGTTTCTGGGTTACCATCATAGTAACCCAGAAAATGTTTTTAAATATGGCAAGATTTGCTTTCATGAGTCGATATCGAGTCATAGAACATCGACTCATTGAGGTTTGACTGCAGTCGAATTTCACTACTTTATTGTCCCGAAATTGTCGTTCTTCGTCCTCGGCCTTTACCAAGCGCCAGGGTCGTTCCGAAGGCTCCGGTTGAGATATAGCTTCCGGTCCAATGGTGCCTCAGCTACCTGGGTCGGACGTTGGGTCGTTGGTGTTAGTGGAGTTAAGGCTTTGTGGCACGTAGGAGGCTAATACGTTAGAGTTGGAAGCACCAATTACTTGGCGGTAGAACTGCTGTTCTTGGAACTTAGCCGCTGGATTTTCGGGATGTTCTTTCACTCGCGGGGGGATCTGGCGATACTCCTATTTCCGGCAATCCTGAAGCCAGATATTTGAGGGAATATTCGCACTTTTGCGACACTGGTGAGTGCGTGAGTTGGTAGTTCGTTCCGAAATTGCCGATCGTTTCGGCATAACCTTGCCTGAATTCACTCTCTCCTTGATCGGAAAGGGTGAGAGGAAGACAGGGTCGGGCAAGATCCGAGAACTATCATGGGAGTCAGCGTTGGTCAAGGTCTGAGGCAGAGGGGTGGATTCGACGATGTTGAAGGAGTTGCTGTGGGTGGGGCTAGGCCCTTCCGGTTCCTCGATGGAAGTGAGTGCATCGAGTCTTGGTCCTCCGTTCCGGCTGGTTGGGGAGTTGGTGCTGTTAGAAGGAGCTGGTTATCAATGATTTTATCGAGCTTGTTCTGGAGCCTCCTTCGGAGGCTTTGCTCCATCATGGCTTCCAGTTTGCGAATCTTCTTGTCTTTTTCAGCGAGGGTGGCGAGGAACTGAATGAGACCGTGGATGATATCCCGACTAGGAAGGCAAAACAAGATTATAACATGATTGTAACAACATCAGTTATTTATAACAACCGTTGATATAATCGAGTTAAAATAAATTATTATCACTTTTTTCCTAACAAAATTATAACATAATTAGTTATGTTTCATTGTTTTGTTATGTTTCATTGTTTTTGTTTCATTGTTAGAAAATTTAGTTATTTTAACAACATCCTCAACCAAGTTTATAACAGCCTATGTTAGAAAAACCGTTGAACTCAGTAACACAATATGATATAAATTTGTTATTCTCTCCTGATTGGGATACTGGATGATAACCTTTTTGAGATCAATGAATCGTATTTTTATAACTGTTCTTTTTTGAATTTTCGTAAGCCCATCTCAAGAGCAAATTCTGTGATTATGAGCGAAGTGGCGTAGCCACGAGGGGGTTGCTTTGGTTTGGAGTTAAACCACATACATACACACACACACGCACAGACAGACATGTACTCAGTTTTTCGAGCTGAGTCGATTGGAGTATAACATAATGGGAATCCGAGCCTCCTATCAAAATTTGACTTTCGGAGTGAAATTATAGCCTTCTGGTACAACTATGTTGTACGAGAAAGACAAAAAAGATATATCTCATAATCTTGAATGAAAGTTTCACTTTTGACTACTCAATAAGTTCAAATACACTTTCAAAAAATGTTTAAAAATTTAGTTTAAATTATTTCTTTTCCCAGTTGCATTTCATTGGAAGTATTGTTTATAAGGAACGTTTGTAACATTTCTTTTGGAATGACCTCTATTTTGTACTTCTTCACGAGCTTTAAACGTTTCTAAAACCCATCGCAAGCGGCACGCACGATCTGCATGGGCATTTCGTTCCAGATTTTGAGAATTACGTCTTGAACTGGTCCAAGTTACTGACCTTGTATTCGTACAACTTTAACATAATAAAGGACCAAACAAAAAAGTTAAGAGGGTTCAAATCCGGGAAGCTGGGAGGTCGCAAAGTTTTGTCCAAAAAGTCGATGAAATTGTCCCCATATTAGGCTAAAATCGCAATTTCCGTGTATAAAGGGTTATCGTCCTATTGGAACACGTAGGGCTCATCTCCGTCTTAGCACCGGACCACTGGGGCATCAATCGTCCCCAAAACCTCAGTTTTGTAGTACGCCGCAATGATTTTGACATTCAAAAACGGCTATTTATGATGCCCCAATCCATTTCCAACACGCGTAATAAACAAACAACAAGTGACAGAATGTCAACACCACACACATCCGATAGCGTATATATACCGCTAACGCTGACACCAATACTAATACAGAATATGTACATTGGGCCTACAAACACAATGATCAAACATTTGTATTCGAACTTATTGAACACCCTGTACTGACGCCAACGTCAGCCACTCGATGATTTGCCGCTGAAACGCGGTAGACACCATCCATGCGAATCAATTTTTGAAGCATCTCCCTCCGATGAGCGCTTGTGATTCTGCTACCGACGGCAACTTTCTACCTAGCCAAGCAATTGTGATTAGCACTTTGACGAAAATTCGTCTCGGCTAAACTTCTCTTGTGTAAAATTAAGATTATGAAATGAACCTTTCCAATCACAAACCGAAATAAACAAAAATTAGACTCTTGAAGGAAAACTTATGATAAGCTGCTGAAACGCGGTAGACGCCATCCATGCGAATCATTTTTTGCAGCGTCTTTTTGCAGTTATGATTCTGATTTGCGCTTTGAAAATTAGTCCCAGCGATACCTTCTCTTGCGTAAAATGATGATTGATGATTCTGAAAGGAATGCTTTGCTCACGAACAGAAACAAACCAAAATCAGAATCTTGAAAGAAAACTTCACATGATTGTCTCTTACGGCAATCGATGAGTTTCTGTTGAAACGCGATAGACACCATCAATGCTAATACATTTTCACAGCGTCTTCCTCCGACGAGCACTTGCGCTGCTACCGACGCCAAAAGATTATGATTTGCACTTTGAATAAAATGCTTTGAGCCTGGTTTTGCACGGGAGCACTGGAATCGAATGAACGAAAGGCGTAGCCAGCGGTCATCAATGGTATCGGCCGCCGAAGGGGCGGGGCCTCGGTCTCCATTGCAATCGGATACTGGCAAGCCTAGGTCCGGTTTCCACGACCGTTCGGCAGAATAGCCAAACACGTATCGCCATTTGGGTGTCCCCAGGCATGCTTTTGAATATTCTTGCGTTCAAAATAGGTGCAACAGATAGCCATTCCTTTGATTGCGGCAAGAGGCAAGATCCTACCAAACTGATTAAAACTTGATTCCTATTCCTACCAGAGCGTTGTAACATTTTGGCCCAATGTGACCCCCATTGACGGTACTGTCTTGTATTATGACAATTAGTAAAGAAAGACACCTCACTAAACACGTTCAAGAATAATTTACTACTCCAAAATGAGTTCATTTCTAGGTAGGAGTTCTACCATACGAAACTTTACCCTAGATGTATTCCGATGGTGTTATAAAATTCCATCGAATTAATCGAATTAGATTTTCAACACCTTCATTACACAGCGTTCCGTACGTGATTTCCAATAGGAATTTCACCTTTGCAATCACCTGTTGGCTATCCGTTCTCTTACGTCTTCCATTTCACTCATCAACAGGTGACATTTGCAGGTCAGGTGCTTTGTATTTGGATTACAGTTCTGTCGCACACACTGCCGCTGGCTGGCAGTGCACTGCGACTTGCGAGCCAGGCAGGCCACGCGGACTGTAAATGAAAGGTTGCCCTTTCAAAAACCCATCACAGGAGCGCGCGGGGGCAGTCAACCGTTTGAAACCCCGCTCGCTCGCTCGCTCGGTAGCATCCATGCACCGGTGAGTGACTTCAACACCAGCAAAAACGAACCGTAATCAAACAGCAGCGCTCGAGCGCTCTGCTGGCTGGCTGTCGTAATTTGTTCTGTTCCTCTTTTACAAACTTTTTCCACTCCTGTCTGTTCTCTATGTTAATGTGTATTATGCCTAGTTATTCGGTGTGGTAGCATAACTAATGGCCAGCCAGCAACTAATATCTCCCTAGAGAGGTCGAGTATTTGCTTCGGTAGCTAACTAAGCGCTGCATAATCAAGTGAATATTTTTCTACGAAGGCCACGATTCAGCGATTTATTTCAATCAAGCCAATAAAATCCATAGCCAATATTTTCTAAAATAAAATCTGATAAATGCGGTTCTGCAATTCCCAGATGCTCAATCAATGCAATAATATCCACTTCCTTTGGACAATGAATACTCAAATCAAATCCTCTGGAAGGCCAACGTCTTAAGAAACATAACATTTGTGGCTCCTAAACGGACGAGTTCTTACCTTATCAGGGGGGCATATAGTGTTGTGCTTATATAGCCCCGCGAAGCAACTTTCTCCTCTGACCTTCACTGGTTCGATTCGGTTGATGACACGACTTCGCGACGTAGGCACATCATCAGCAGAAGGCGGAAGAGACGGGCATCACCGTTTGGACTGAAATCCGAGTGGCTACGTGGCAGAAGTGCGGGTGTTAATCAATTGTTTCTCCTTCAATCCCGTTCTACCGTATCGGATTGGTTAATGGATATGAACAGTGGCGCACAGTTGGATAGTAGGGTTCCCCAAAAGAGTCAAAATGAGTTTTCGGTTGTTGAAGTCAACATTAACATTAACGATAGAGATATATAAAAAATGATTGGTTGGCTTCATCTTTCCAGTATAAAGGATAAAATACAGAGTCACCGTCTTCGACCAAAGTCAAGTTACAATGTCAGTTTCGACGATTTAATGCCGATTTAATAACGAATCCATTTTCTTTTGTATTTCTCAATAAAATCCCAAGCAAAATAATTCATGAAATACAGGCATACCTCGATAATATGTACACCTGCGGTATTTTAGTGTATGTACTATGAAAGAAAAAAAAACGATCAAAAAAATTGTTTTTGCCCTTTTTTTAATTTAGGAGTAGTAGAATGTTTATAAAATCATTCGGAAGCCAACATTTCGATAAAAGGCTCTGTGCTCTAAACATTTTTGTGTTTCATATAGTACACAACGGATCAGCAGGACCCAGATTTTTCTTGAAATGGCGCCTTAATGTAGCAGTCTACAAAATCATCGTCTTTGTTAATGTGAGGCTGTTTTTACGAAATATAGGGCACTGCACGGACTGCTTTGTCTCTTTCTCACTGCAAAGAAATTAGAAAACAACAAGGCCAGTAAATGTCAAATTCCATGAAGAACAAAAGAGAAAGAGATTCGTCCGTGCAGTGCCCTATTGTATGTTAATGCATAGGAACATCCGTAAATTACGTGATATTTGTAGGAGTAATAATTTAAAGATATGTTAGACATCGTACATAAATAAACATGCATGTTACTACAGAAAGCGACGATTGGGGGTAGTTGATAGATCACGAAATTTTTATGTGACATATTTTATCGCTTTCACCTATAGATTTTATGTGAATGAAACAAAAAGATCCATTGACGCTTCGAAGGATCCTTACCCTAACGACAAACAGCCAGCTATAGCAACAGTCACATCGCGTTGGTTTGGAGAAACCTGTATTATGATTCGTGATTAGATAAGTATAAAGATAACAAGAAACTGATTTCGAATGTAAAAATGAGATAACTTTCTAAGTTATTTCATTTTTTTTTCATCTTTAGAATTGTTTATGCTTTACACCAATAATGTGTCACGAAAAGGCTATTTGTGCACTCCAAAAACAAATTTTTGATAGACGGCGTGGAGGGCCAACTTTCATATACCGACCAACTCTGCTCGACCGATTGAGGCTATGTCTGTCGATAAAGTCTTTAAATCTAAATCATTAGAAGGCGATCGACTCACAACTGCAACTAGCCTGGATCTCTGGCCAAAAAGTGGGAAAATATTGTTGACGACATGGCCACTAGAAAAAACATATTCTCGGCCAAACATAAAGATACATTCTTGATTGGTTTAATTACCGTTTTCAACCCGATAAAGATACTTTTTGGGGGATCCCGTAGCGTAGTTGGCTGCACGTTCGCCTTACAAGCGAATAGTCATGGGTTCGATTCCCAGCCCCTCCACCAAACCCTCGTCAGTCGCCGGATCCGCAGCCCATACGGTGGCGTTTGGGGTACGCGCCTTACCGTGACGGCTGCCTCATGACGACTGACAACTTGTTCTTCTCGGAGGAATTCCTCCAACGTTACCCGGATAAATGGCAACCGAACAAGGCAACGATCATTGGATGCACGGTATGGACAAACGGACACAATGGACTCACGATGAGATGGACTGGCAACGACAACAATAAATGAGTAATAGACATCTAAAAATAGATTCTGTGTGGATTCTGTACAGCAGAATACCACAGTAGATCTCGGCACAGTAGCGGTTAAATAACACAAAGTGCCTATCAAATGAAGGAAGGAAAAAAAGATACTTTTTCTGAAAATGTGGCAATTTCTCGTCAGGAAACTAAGGCATTTCTCTTAAAACACCCCCTGAAATTCCTACTAGAATTTCTTTCGTATTTCAGTCTGAAATTATTTCGTAACTTCATTTGAAATTCGTTTGGAAATTCATAAATGCTTTTCCTTATGAACTTCATTTGAAAAAAAAAACTTCTTGATCTAGAATTTCTCCTAGATTTGTTTCAGATACTCTTCTAGAAGTTAATCCATCAAGAGCTTATACAAAAAAATCATCCTGGGACTCAAACCAGGAACTCCATTGCGATTTTTTTTTTCAGGAAATTCTCCAGGAATCGCTTTGGGAACTCCTTTGGATACTTCCACGAAAATTCCTTCGAAAATCATTCCTCAAGAAGAAACTTCCCGGAGCACTTCGTGGAGGAATTTTCTGCAGAATAGCTTGTATAATTTCTGTGGGAATTCCGAAATGAATGCCCGAGGAATTTTTGAAGAAAAAATTCGCGGGAGCTTATAGAAGGATTCCGGAGGAGTTCATGGAATAATTACCAGGAATATTCTCGGCGATTTTTTTGGGAAAATTCATGGAGGAATTTCTGGAAGAAAAAGTGCGAGAGTTTCTAGCAGAATTTCCAGAATTATTGATTTAAGATATTGCTGCGAATTCCTGGAAAAAATTAAAGGCTTTTTGGGTGATTTTTTAGTAGAAATTTTAGGGAAAATTCCTTAAAAAATTCCAGAGGAATTTCAAGGAAATTTTTTCAGGTAATTCCGAAGAGTTTTGACGAAATTTTCGGAAAAATATCCGGAGAAATAGCCAGATGAACTTGAAGACCAATTTCTCGAGGAATTTCCGGGAGAATTCCCGAAGAAAAAAATCCCTGAACAATATTTTAGGAGAAATTCCCGGGGTGGGAGTGGGAGATGGCTATTAAGCGCATCCACGTTAGTTTTTGAAGACGTCGAAATTTATAAGATTACTCCTAAGTGAATTGCTTGAGAAATCATCGAGGAAATAGGAAAATTCCTTAAGTAAATTCGAAAGACTCAACGGATTAATAATTCAAGATGGATGATCGGAGGGATTTCGGAAAGAATTCACGGAGACATTTCTGGAGTAACTCCTATGTGTTCTAGTTGAATTTTTGGAGGAACTCTCGGAAAATTTCCTGGAGGAGCTTCCGGAGGAATTTTTGGAGGAGCTTCCGGAGAAATTTCTGATAGAACTTCCGGAGGAATTCGTGACGGAACTTCCGGAAGAATTTCTGAAGGAATTCTTGGAGGAATTTCTGGAGGAACTTTCGGAGGAACTTCCGGAGTCATTCCTGGAGGAAATTCCAGAGAAATTCCTGGATGAACTTCCGAAAGAATTCCTGGAGGAACTTCCGGAGAAATTCCTGGAGGAACTTCCAGAAAATTCCTGGAGGAACTTCCAGAAAATTCCTGGAGGAACTTCCGGAGAAATTCCTGGAAGAATTTCCGGAGGAATTCCTGGAAGAATTTCCGGAGGAATTCCTGGAAGAATTTCCGGAGGAATTCCTGGAAGAATTCCTGGAGGAACTTCCGGAGAGGAATTCCTGGAGGAACTTCCGGAGGGGAATTCCTGGAGGAACTTCCGGAGGGGAATTCCTGGAGGAACTTCCGGAGGGGAATTCCTGGAGGAATTTCCGTAGGGGAATTCCTGGAGGAACTTCCAGAGGGGAATTCCTGGAAAAACTTCCGGAGGAATTCCTGGAAGAACTTCCGGAGGAATTCCCGGAGGAACTTCCGGAGGAATTCCTGGAGGAACTTTCGGAGGAATTCCTGGAGGAACTTCCGGAGGAATTCCTGGAGGAACTTCCGGAGGAATTCCTGGAGGAACTTTCGGAGGAATTCCTGGGAGATCTTTCGGTGGAATTCCTGGAAGAACTTCCGGAGAAATTCCTGGAGGAACTTCCGGAGGAATTCCTGGAGGAACTTGCGGAGGAATTCCTGGAGGAACTTCCGGAGGAATTCCTGGGAGATCTTTCGGAGGAATTCCTGGAGGAACTTCCGGAGGAATTCCTGGAGGAACTTGCGGAGGAATTCCTGGAGGAACTTCCGGAGGAATTCCTGAAGGTATTTCCGGATGAATTCCTGGAAAAACTCCCGGAGGGATTCCTGGAGGAACTTGCGGAGGAATTCCTGGAGGAATTCCTGGAGGAACTTCCGAAGGAATTCCTGGTGGAACTTCCGGAGGAATTTCTGGAGGAACTTGCGGAGTAATTCCTGGAGGAACTTCCGGAGTAATTCCTGGAGGAACTTCCGGAGGAATTCCTGGAGGAACATCAGGATGAATTCCTGGAGGAACTTTCGGAGGAACTTCCGGAGTCATTCCTGGAGGAAATTCCAGAGAAATTCCTGGATGAACTTCCGAAAGAATTCCTGAAAGAACTTCCGGAGAAATTCCTGGAGGAACTTCCAGAAAATTCCTGGAGGAACTTCCAGAAAATTCCTGGAGGAACTTCCGGAGAAATTCCTGGAAGAATTTCCGGAGGAATTCCTGGAAGAATTTCCGGAGGAATTCCTGGAAGAATTCCTGGAGGAACTTCCGGAGAGGAATTCCTGGAGGAACTTCCGGAGGGGAATTCCTGGAGGAACTTCCGGAGGGGAATTCCTGGAGGAACTTCCGGAGGGGAATTCCTGGAGGAACTTCCATAGGGGAATTCCTGGAGGAACTTCCAGAGGGGAATTCCTGGAAAAACTTCCGGAGGAATTCCTGGAAGAACTTCCGGAGGAATTCCCGGAGGAACTTCCGGAGGAATTCCTGGAGGAACTTTCGGAGGAATTCCTGGAGGAACTTCCGGAGGAATTCCTGGAGGAACTTCCGGAGGAATTCCTGGAGGAACTTCCGGAGGAATTCCTGGAGGAACTTCCGGAGGAATTCCTGGAGGAACTTTCGGAGGAATTCCTGGGAGATCTTTCGGAGGAATTCCTGGAGGAACTTGCGGAGGAATTCCTGGAGGAACTTCCGGAGGAATTCCTGGAGGAACTTGCGGAGGAATTCCTGGAGGAACTTCCGGAGGAATTCCTGGGAGATCTTTCGGAGGAATTCCTGGAGGAACTTCCGGAGGAATTCCTGGAGGAACTTGCGGAGGAATTCCTGGAGGAACTTCCGGAGGAATTCCTGAAGGTACTTCCGGATGAATTCCTGGAAAAACTCTCGGAGGGATTCCTGGAGGAACTTGCGGAGAAATTCCTGGTGGAACTTCCGAAGGAATTCCTGGTGGAACTTCCGGAGGAATTTCTGGAGGAACTTGCGGAGTAATTCCTGGAGGAACTTCCGGAGTAATTCCTGGAGGAACTTCCGGAGGAATTCCTGGAGGAACATCCGGATGAATTCCTGGAGGAACATCCGGAGGGATTCCTGGAGGAATATCTGGAGGAATTCCTGGAGGAGCTTCCGAAGGATTTCATGGAGGAACTTCCAAAGGATTTTTTGAAGGAACTTGGAAGAACTTTCTCGTAGCGAAATCCGGATGAATTCTTTACGAATGTCGAATGAACTCGTGACGGAATTCGGATGATTTTTTTGCGGATGAATTCTTAGGAGAATTCGAATGAATTCTTTGTGAATGTGAGATGAATTCCGTGCTGAATTCGGATAAACTCGTGGTGGAATTTGCGGATGTTAATGAACTCCTGGCTGAATTCGAATGAATTCTATGCGTAATTCGGATTAATTCATTGCAGAATTCAGATAATTTTTTTGTGGAATTCGTATGAATTCTTTGTGAATTTTGCATGAACTTCTGACGAAATTTGGATGCATTACTGACAGAATTCTGATGAATTCTTTGAAGATGTCGTGTGGATTCTTTAGGGAACTCGGATGTACTCATGGTGGGATTCGGGACTCAATAAATTGTTTGTGAATGTTGAAAGAATACTTGACTTAATTCGGATAAACCGTAATAGAATTCGGTTGAATTCTTTCTGGAATATGGATGAATTCCTTACAGAATTCGGATGAATTCTGGGCGAACTACTACTACTACTACTACTAATACTTTGTAGAATTCGGCTTTGTGTCAAGCATCTAAAACTCCCTCCTCTTCTAAGCGTAACGTAATTTATGGATATTCCCTTGTTGAACTCGGATCAATTATTTGCGGACGTCTGATTAATTCCTTGAGGAGTATGAAAAAAATCTTTGCGGAATTCAAATGAATTTTTGCGGAATTCAGATGTTGATGTTGTAGAATTCAAATAAATGCTTTGTGTAATTCGGATGAATTATATAAGACAGCGGTTCTCAACCTGGGGTACATGTTCCCCCGGGAGGAACCTTCGCTGAGTCTAGGGGGTACCTTGGATGAAAATGCATAATGGCGGATGTATTACAATTCCAATCGTAACTTATTGATAAAGTTTTGTTTATTGTGATTTTTTATTTCAAAACTTTGTCTTGTACATGATATGCATGACGATCAGTAAATCAAAGCTAATGGATCAATCAAGGTAACTCATTTTGCAGTCACCGCATCAAAACAACGGCGCAGGGCTGGTAGCGGACAATGCCGCTCAAAATAGTGACTTTAGTGATCAACACTGGCGAAAAAAGGGACCAAATAGTGACTTTCAGCTGCAGAAAAAGTGACCAAATAGTGACTTTGAATTTCATTTGCAGTGACAAAAATTGACTTTTATATGAAGTTAATAAGGCCGATACTAATAATTTTCAAATAATTTTTAATTATGTCTCCCTCTACTATCCTTTGGCCGAAAATACCAATTTTAGAGCGCAATAAATTCAGCAAAAAATATGAATTGCCAAGACAATATTCACCAGATCCGATGATAAGAAAATTGTGTGCTTATTTAGTGGAATGTCGCACTTCTAATGGATTATTTAATTCCATTACTTTGCATTTTTTACAAGTATACGTATTTCGACCTCAACAGTAATTACAGTAATGACGTCTTTGGTCTCTCAAGTCGAGTCAAGTATGGGACACTAGACTGGCCCAGATTAGTATGGGGAGAAAAAAATGTTGACGAATTCCACGGGGCACCCCCCAGGATTGTGTCTTTGGGTGAGAAAATCAATTTCTGAAGATTTCAGCTCAATCGCTTGTTGCATAAGCTGGCGCATTTGATTTGAAGTTTGTATGGGGATTTCAGCCAAAATGTATAGGAAAATACACCTCCGTCACTCATTCGATCTGGAAATTGGTTCTGATTGCTCGATTGACCTCAGAATTGCAAAAACGGCAGTTGGTATGCTACAGAACAATTTCACAGAACATTGTATGATGATTAAATGAACTTTTATATAGGCCCCGTGGAATTACACAACTTTTTGTTTCCTGGGCCAGTCTAATGGGACACTGATCAATGTTTACAAAGTGATGGAATTAAATGGAATAGTTCGTCTTATGACAAATAAAATCTGATGAGTTTGTTTCATTTTATTCTTTTTATTATTATTTTTGTGTTTTCGCCCCTTTCACCACTGGAGAACACAATTTGAGGCGAGTCATGAGGTGCAATAATGTTTAATATGGGTTCAAACTTCCAAACGGAAAATCTTCGCTTGAGTGTAAAAATGGCTTTTTTATAATAGAAAATTTATTTAAATAATTTTTCGACATAGATTTAATTTGACTCACAAAGTTCATAAATCTGAAACCCAAGAATCGTCTCAAAACCTAAAGAATTTGTTCAGAATAGCGGACACACCGAGATTCAGAAGGGGTTTGATGTCGCTAAGAAGTTGCGAACATCTTCCGTGTCAAATCTAGACCAACATTTGAAAAGGGCGTAACAGCCAAAAATATTCCTTCTCATTCTTCGTCTACATAAAAAAAACTTTATATGTGGACGAAGAATCAGAAAGAATAAATTTTGGCTGTTACGCCCTTTTCAAATGTTGGTCTACAAATAATACTAAGTGGTCATTTTTTCTAAATCTGTCATTTCATGTCCGTCATGAATGAAGCAGCTTCGACGGATAAGGTTTCAAATTTTTCAACATTTTTTTTTTCATTCCGTGACAATGTTCTTGATGAAACCAAGTCGATTGTTTTAAAATTGTTGAAAATAGTGACTTTTTTCGAGAAAAAGTGACTTTAGTGACTTGAGGTCGAAAAAAGAGACTTTTTAGTGACTGACCCGAAAAAAGTCACTAAAAAGTGACTCGCTACCAGGCCTGACGGCGGCACTGTATATGCATATTTCTATGCGTGTGTGTTTGACAGAACATGTCTACGGTGGCGCGATCTGCTCATTTCATTGCGGTAGTTTTTGGTTATTAATTGGTCTATTGAACCCTGCTCTCCTCAACTAGAACAGCGTATGAAGGGCTGCGGAACAAAATATCAAACGGACAAATGTCGAATGAGCAAATTTAAAAAATCTTCAATGCAATCTACCTGATCTACCTTTTTTCAAAAAGCTCGGATGGATCCTTTCAAGAGGTTCGGAAGCCTTTTTTCAAAAAACTCGGAAGCCTCGTTTCAAGAGGCTCAGAAGGATTCTTTCAAAAGGCTTTTTTCAAGAGACAGACAGACAGACAAGACAGCTTTCATTCAAGAGGTTCGGAGGCCTTCTTTCAAGAGGCTCGAAAGCCTCCTCTCAAGAGGTTTGGAAGCCTCCTTTCAAGAGGCTCGGAAGCCTCCTTTCAAGAGGCTCGGAAGCCTTTTTTTAAGAGGCTCGGAAGCCTCCTTTCAAGAGGCTCGGAAGCCTCCTTTCAAGAGGCCTGGAAGCCTCCTTTCAAGAGGCCTGGAAGCCTCCTTTCAAGAGGCCTGGAAGGAAGCCTTCTTTCAAGAGGCCAGGAAGCCTCTTTTCAAGAGGACTGGAAGCCTCCTTTCAAGAGGCTTGGAAGCCTATTTTTAAGAGGCTCGGAAGCCTCCTTTCAAGAGGCTCGGAAGCCTCCTTTCAAGAGGCTCGGAAGCCTCCTTTCAAGAGGCTCGGAAGCCTCCTTTCAAGAGGCTCGGAAGCCTCGTTTCAAGAGGCTCGGAAGCCTCGTTTCAAGAGGCTCGGAAGCCTCGTTTCAAGAGGCTCAGAAGGATTCTTTCAAAAGGCTTTTTTCAAGAGACAGACAGACAAGACAGCTTTCATTCAAGAGGTTCGGAGGCCTTCTTTCAAGAGGCTCGAAAGCCTCCTCTCAAGAGGTTTGGAAGCCTCCTTTCAAGAGGCTCGGAAGCCTCCTTTCAAGAGGCTCGGAAGCCTCCTTTCAAGAGGCTCGGAAGCCTCCTTTCAAGAGGCTCGGAAGCCTCCTTTCAAGAGGCTCGGAAGCCTTTTTTTAAGAGGCTCGGAAGCCTCCTTTCAAGAGGCTCGGAAGCCTCCTCTCACGAGGTTTGGAAGCCTCTTTTTAAGAAGCTCGGAAGCCTCCTTTCAAGAGGCTCGGAAGCCTCCTTTCAAGAGGCTCGGAAGCCTCCTATCAAGAGGTTGGAAGCCTCCTTTCAAGAGGCTGGGAAGCCTCCTTTCAAGAGGCCTTCAAGAAGCCTCTTTTTAAGAAGCTCGGAAGCCTTCTTTCAAGAGGCTCGGAAGCCTTCTTTCAAGAGGCTCGGAAGCCTTCTTTCAAGAGGCTCGGAAGCCTCCTTTCAAGAGGCTCGGAAGCCTCCTTTCAAGAGGCTCGGAAGCCTCCTTTCAAGAGGCTCGGAAGCCTCCTTTCAAGAGGCCTCGGAAACCTCCTTTCAAGAGGCTCAGAAGCCTCCTTTCAAGAGGCTCAAGCCTCCTTTCAAGAGGCTCAGAAGCCTCCTTTCAAGAGGCTCGGAAGCCTCGTTTCAAGAGGCTCGGAAGCCTCGTTTCAAGAGGCTCGGAAGCCTCGTTTCAAGAGGCTCGGAAGCCTCGTTTCAAGAGGCTCGGAAGCCTCTTTCCAAGAGGCTCGGAAGCCTTCTTTCAAGAGGCTCGGAAGCCTTCTTTCAAGAGGCTCGGAAGCCTCCTTTCAAGAGGCTCGGAAGCCTTCTTTCAAGAGGCTTGGAAGCCTCCTTTCAAGAGGCTCGGAAGCCTCCTTTCAAAAGGCTAGGAAGCTTCCTTCCATTCAAGAGGTTCGGAAGACTTCCCTAGTAGCACACTTGTCACATACCAGTCACTGTGACTGATTTGCGACCAAATCCAGTCACATTGGAGTTGCTGCAACCAAATCGATCTGAACTGTGTTACTAGGGTTCTTTTAAGAGAAGCCTTCTCTCAAGACGCTCAAAAGCTTTCTTTCACGTGGCTCAAAAGCATCCTTTCAATAGGCCCGGACGTCTGCTTTTAATAAAATCGGAAGCCTCCTTTTAGGAAGGCAGATAGCCTTTTATCAAAATCCTAGGAATGAAGCTCGGCGGCTTCCAAGAGGATTGACAGCATACTTTCAAGAGGTTCAGAAGCATCCTTTAAAGATCCAAAGGAAGCCTCCTTTTAAGTAGCTCAAAATTAACCATTCAAGATGCTTGAAAGCCTCTTATTAATAGGTGCAGAAGTATATGTTCAAGATATTCAGAAGCTGCTTTCAAGAGGCTCAGAAGCCTCCTTTTAAAAAGAACAGAAGCCTTCTTTCAAAAAGCTCGGAAGGCTTATTTTAAAAGGCTCGCAAGCCTCCTTTCAATAGCCTCGGAAGCCTCCCTTCAAGAAGCTTTGAATTCTCCTTTCAATACGCTCAGAAGTGTTCTTTCAAGATGCAAGGAAGCCTTCTTTTAAGTGACTCAAAAGCCGTCATTTAAGAGACTCGAAAGCCTTTTCACAAGAGGCTAAGAAGCCTCCTTTCAAGAGCTGCGGAAGCCTGCTTTCAAGATATTCAGAAGCTCCTTTCAAGAGGCTCGGAAGCCTACCTTAAAAGGGCTCGGAATTATTCTTTCAAGAGGCTTGGAGCCTAAATTCAAGAGGGGATTCCTCAATTAATGCTAAAGTTGATTTAAGGAATGCGAATGAGTGCCAGGCGCAGTTTAAATGAACTCGTATGGAAATTCGGAAGCATTCGTGACGAAATTCGGTCTTCGGATGAATTCTTTGCTGAATTCGGATGATGTACTGCGAAATTCGAATGAAATCCTGACAGAATTCGAATGAATTCTTTGCGGATGCCGGGTGACTTTTAGTCTGAATTCGGATGAACTAGTGATGGAATGCAGATAAATTCTTTGCGGAATTCGGATGAATTCTGTGCGGAATTTGGATTTTTTTTGTGGATGTCGGATGAATCCCTAGCTGAATCCGAGTGAACTCGTGGTGGGATAAATTCTTTGTGGAATTCGGATGAATTCTTGGCGAAATTCGGTTGAATTCCTTGTGGAATGGGGACAAGCTCTGAATGAACAAAATGACGTTAAGCGGTGCGCTTTTTACTAGAAATGAACACTTTTTCATACATTGAGTTCATTCAAAATGAATGTTGGCACTGTTCAAACGTTCAAATAATGAACCTATACATTGCCTCACTCGGGAATCTTCCTACGCAAAGACCAGAAATTTTTGTATGAATCATCACACATCACGCAATCTTCCTCCCCCTGTAAGCGTTGCGTAATTTAGAGACATTCCGGAAATCTGATTAGCTTGCGACGGAATTCGATTGAATTCTTTGCGGATGTGGATGTATTTCTTGCGTAGGAGGTATGAATTCCAGGCGGGATTTAAAATAACACGTGGTGGAGTTCGGAAACATTTATGGCGAAGTTAGGATGATTTTTCTTTACGAAATTCAGATGAGATCTTTACGGATGTCGGATGAGCTCATCGCTGGAATCGAACCAAATCTTTGCGGATATCGAATGAATTCTTTGCGGAATTTGAATTAGTTCCTAGCGCAATCAAGACGGCGCGGATTTCAGATGAATTATTCCTTGTGGAATTCGGGTGAACTCGTGGCAGATTTCAGATGTTTTTTTTTTGCGGGATTCGAGTGAACTTTTTAGAAATTTGAATGAATTCGCAGTGGAATTCGAACGAATTCCTGGCTAAAGTCGGCAGAACTCTCGATGAATTATGCGGAACTATGAACTCCTTGCATGAATTATCGTTGAATTCGTATTAATTAAGTTCGGAATTCGGATAAATTCTTTGTGGAATTCGGATAGATTCGCGGCGGAATTCGAATGAATTTGGAAGAGTTCTTTTTCGTGATTTTTTGAAGATTTTTTTGCGGAATTCGGATGATTTTTTTTTTTGAAAATCGGATGAATTATTTGCGGATATCGGATGAATTCCTTGGGGAATTTCGATAAGCTCGTGGTGGAGTTCAGATGAGATCTTTGCAGATTTGAAAGACTTCTTTGCGGATTTCAAATGAATTCTTTACAGATGTGGGATGAATTCCTTGCGGAATTTGGATGAATTCCTTGTGGAATTCGGATAGATTCGCGGCGGAATTCGAATGAATTTGGAAGAGTTCTTTGGGAAAGATCCATTTAATATAGACTAACGCAAAATGAACTCCCTCGAGAAATTATGACGTTTGAGCGGGTC
Source organism: Armigeres subalbatus (assembly GCF_024139115.2). Lineage (NCBI taxonomy): Eukaryota > Metazoa > Arthropoda > Insecta > Diptera > Culicidae > Armigeres > Armigeres subalbatus. Next base: position 220,275,799 of record NC_085139.1, read on the forward strand.
GCATAATGAACGCAAAATGAACTTTTGTTGTCAAATGTTGCTCAAATGCCAAAATCCATCAGGTGAGTGAATTTGATGAACTCCTGCACAGGTCTATTGAATTGCTTGAGGAATTTGGATGACATCTTTTTTGGAATGCGGATGAATTGTTTATGTATGTCGGATGAATTGAATGAGTCTCAGAACACGTTTAATTTCGAAGCAATTTTCTCCATGGAGGCCACTTCTTCCAACAAATCAAGCCATTTTACTCACAATATCTGCTTACTTTAAAGGTATTCTTTCTACCTCTACGTTTTGTCCTCAGTAAACTTTTCATTTTTAACAAGCCATCAGCATAAGTAATCAGTATAAGTAACGGCAGCGATAACAAAAACGTCGTTTCCCTTAAAAAGTGGTAGCTGTATAATTATTATCATCAAAAACGTGCCTTTTCAGAAAACATGTAAACACTCGTTGACTGAAAACTTATGTCATTTTTAGTTGGGATGCAAAATATGCATTCAATCCAATCGCTAGGAATCGAGATTTCGATTGACTATTTTGGATGAAAATCAGTGCTGGTCAGTGTTGGTAAAACACTTTGATTGTGCGAATATTTACATTTCATTCGGTCAAATTTCATGCACCAAACAAAACGAAACAGTTTCCCCAAAAATGTACGCGACATTTTTTACTTTTTTTTCTTCATCAGCAGACTGTTTCTTGCTGCTGCGTGAGAGCCTCGTATACGTTGTGAAAGTATTGTATGAAAACACTAATTGTGGGGAGAGAAAATAGTAAAAGCATATGCTGACTGTCATCTGCTTGCCCATGACTGCCGTGGTTTGTTTTTTTTTGTTGTTTTTGTTGTCAAATTGACGGGTGGCACCAATGTTGTCCATCTCACCTATTGTTTTTCTTTGACTGCATGGCAGAGTCAGAATGAATAATAAAAAGAAATGTTTATCATTCTCGTCCCTGGTGCTGGCTTCAGAGATACAGCAGGTATTTCCGTCCGTGGTCTGATTTCCGACTCTAAAACCGATGAAAACATCTTCCATTTGCTATCTTTTTCCACATCAGAATGTGCTTCGGGAGCTTAAACTTGGATAGGGATGAGTTATGGCAAAAAGTATCTCTCTTATTGCTTTTCGAGCATATGACGGGAATTAGAATGCAGACGAAAATACCCGCCGTAGTCCTATAACAATTATTATTTGCAGGGTTGTAATTGTACAAAGTATGTTAGTTCACAAGTAATCCATGGCGGGAAGGTCTCCATAATGCGAAGAAGCCTATCTATCTATCTTAGATGCTTTTTTCGCCTCTACACAATATTTGAGGTCTATCAGGTATCTTTGGAAAAAAATCGATGAAATCAATAATATTCAATAAAAATCATAGAAAATGACACTACAGAGCTGCAATTTATGCATCAGATAAACCATTTTTGTAGCGAGTGTCACAACAAGAAATGTGCTACGCAGCGCGCGCGAGCATCAAAGCGGCGCCAATGCGGTAACCGGCCGATCCATTTATTGTGGCTTTCGAGAAAACGAAAAACGCGATCTTCATCCGAACTCGTTTTTGAATAATTCTGCCGACAAATTTCCCTTCCAGTCGGCGACAACGCGCGCGTAGCAGCTTGGCCTCAGAGATTTCACAAGAGTGAAAGTTCGCCGTTCAAAGTCGCTGTCGTTGTATTTGCCTTCACCCCGGCGCGACCGGAAGATCGATCTTCACGAATGCTTTAAGTCACTTTTAGGCAAGTTACGTTGCGTGGCGCTGGGTCGCACGCGAGTATTGCTTCTTGAATTTATTGAGAAACTTATGTTTATAATATGAAAATTAAACCTGATTTCTTTCTGCTAATGGTGGTGACATCTCCGGCTGAGGATATCATCGAAGATAATATCCCTAACATTTGTCGGAAGTCGCGTTCATCTCACCCAACGATCGTCGAGCGCGGGGTTGTGGTGGCGGATGCTCAGAAATCGTTTGCTGGAAATTTGCATATGAATTTGGTGATTTTTCGAGATTTGGATTTTACAGCGACACGGAGTTTTGGGTGGCTTTAGTTGGCCACAGGCGATTGGATAGAAATCGAGGCAATTTTGAAAACAAAATAAAACTACGACGCCAACAAAAACACATCAGCTCGCTGATGTTATTGCAGAGTGAGGCAACAGCTTCGCAGCAGTCAAATTGGGAAACCGGTTTTCGGCGAAATGAACTGATAGAAAACAACAACAATAAAAAATGTATTATCGCGATGCCGGTGGATGATGGCCGGCGACCAGAGTACAAGCCACAGAGTGGAAGGGTTTTCTCAGCTAGTCTCCACCAGTTGTAGAAGCCGCAGCATAGAAGAAAAGACTGCCCTCAGGCGTCTCAGTTGGAACGAATGGCGACGTTACGGGCCAATGGCTTTGCCTGTGGCACTGCTTTTGCTCCGATGTTTGAGTTTGTAAAATCGAGATTTTAGACGACGACGTAAAATATAAATGACGGAATGATTTGCAGATTGAAGGTCCGACCACCCGAGCCATCCGATTCATCGGGTTGTTTGACCTTTTCTCGAAGGAAGATTCGTGTTGGTTTTGAAGCTGCGAAGCACGGGCCATGTCGTAATGATTCACAAGATATTGATATTTATGACCTTTATTCGGTGTTTAAAGTCTTCACAATTAACCTTTCGCTTCAAGAATTTCTGTGGACGCAATCCAACATCCATTTTCCAAATTCGTGTCTCCTTTGCAGTGCACAATTTTAAAACTTCGGAATGTTTTCAAATACGTTAAGACTTGCCCAGGGTAATGTTTTTCTAAACTTAGTTATAATGTCGCGAAACGGTCCACAGAGACTCAAAAATAAAGTCAACTTCTGCTCGATTCGACGAGTTCTGATCAGATATCTTGGAGAAATATGATTTGTTTTTAGAGCAGTTGGTTAGAATAACTTAAGCAATCTCTTTAAAGTTAAATTTCAAAATTAATATTTCAGGGCGGTGTCTAAGTAAGAGTGTTTCGATCGTTCCCCAGGGGCGTTAGTTTAATCAATGATTTGACGTTTTAAGAGACGGAAACTGTTCGGTAAGACATTTCTTTAGGCCTCTTCTTATGTATAGATTTTTCTAATAATCTGTACGTTGATTTTTTTTTAATATGATGCAAACATAATAAAACTCGTTACACTTTCAGATTAGCTCAAGAGAGTTTAGATATGATAGATAATAGATATGAAAAACATGACAATAAGCTAAGCTTACGCAATTCTCATCACTGCGAGCTCAACACGTGGCACCTAACGGTTTTCGACTGGCAGTCAATCAGCCAGCAGCATTCATCGACCTTCTCAGCTGGGCTGGGACTGAAACTGGGAACATGTTCTGAAAGGTGGAAAGGTTTCCTTCGCGCGGCTGCATTTAAGTCACTTCTCACTGTTCTCTTTTCTCCATCATCAGTCAGTCACGACGGGACGGATGCCAACCAGAACCAGTTTAATGGCAATCGGGCTTCGATCGTTACGATTGCGCAGTGAAGGGTTCCTAATGGAAGAAATCTTTCGCTTTCATTCTATCAATTAACTTTTCATTAGGGTGCTCTAAAATAATGGAAACAAATTTCTGAAAGAGTATTTTATTTGATTTTTTTTTAATTGTTTGAATTATAAGAAAGGGGATGGATCTTCTGTAGTAAGCTAAAGAACTGCTTTCGAATGAATTTCATAAGCTACATCTGGCTAACCTCTGGGTTCAATTTATGGTAAAACATTTTGGGTGCATTTTTGACGGAATACTAAGATAAATGACTAAATTCGAATGAATTCACGAAATTCGGATAAACGCCTGACGAAAACATGAACATGGCACATTTCATAGTTGATGCTCCGTGATTGTTCAGAACGAAAAGCACGGGATTCTCGCTTCCCAACCAAAATATGAACAGTTCGAGAGCTTATGATGCAGCCACTCGCCCACTGCAGGCCAAGGCGGATTTTGATTGGAATTTGGGGGTTAGGTTCTATGGAAGAGGTTCGTCTTAGTTAACGGGTTGCCAATGTGACAATTTAAATTATATAACTCTATAGGATAAAAAGTATTGAGATAGAAGATGGCAACAAAATGCACTCCATTTCCAGTTCTATCGATTACTAAAACATGAGTAGCATAAGAAAATATACAAAGTAGAAGAATTGAATGACCCTGGGATTGAACCCACGACCACTTGTCAGAAAAATGGAATGAATTCCTGACGAAATTTAGATGAATTTGAAGTATTTGGATCAATTCCTGACGGCATTTGGAGGAATTCCTAACGAGTTTCGGACGGAACTTCTGACGGATGATTTATGGATAGATTTTGAATTTTAGACGGAGTTTGGTTGAATTCTTGATGGAATTCAGATAAATGCCAGACGGAATTCGGATAAACTTCTTTCGGAATTCGGACAAATTCCTATCTGAATTTCTGACAAAATTCGGATGAGTTAATAGTGAAACTCAAATTAAATCCGGAATCGATGAATTTCTGTCGAAATATGCATGATTCGGGTGAATTCGAATGACTTCCTGGCAAGATTCCATTCGAATCTTGCCAGGAAGTCGATCGAATTCACCCGAATCATGCATATTCGGATGAATCCCTGATGGAATTCGAATGAAATCCTGACAGAATTCGGATGAATTCCCGACGGAATTCGGATGGATTCCTGACAGAATTTGGATGAATTCCTGACGAAATTCGGATGAATTCCTAACGGAATTCGGATGAACTCCTAACGGAATTCGGATGAACTCCTAACGGAATTCGGATGACGCAATTTGGATGACGGAATTCGGATGACGGAATTTGAATGAACTCCTGACGGAATTCGGATTAACTCCTGACGGAATTCGGATGAATTCCTGATGGAATTTGGATGAATTCCTAACGGAATTCGGATGAATTCCTAATGTAATTCGGATGAATTCCTAATGGAATTCGGATGAATTCCTAATGGAATTCGGATGAATTCCTGACGGAATTCGGATGAATTCCTGATGGAATTCGGATGAGTTCCAAATGTTATTCGGATTAATTCCTAATGAAATTCGGATGAATACCTAACGGAATTTGAATGAATTCTTAACGGAAATCGGATGAATTTCTGACGGAATTCGGATGAATTTCTGACATAATTTGGATGAACTACTGACGGAATTTGAATGAACTCCTGACGGAATTCGGATGAATTCCTAACGGAATTCGGATGAATCCCTGATGGAATTCGGATGAACCCCTGATGGAATTCGGAAGAATCCCTGATGGAATTCGGATGAATCCCTGATGGAATTCGGATGAATCCCTGGTAGAATTTGAATGAATTCTTGACGGAATTCGGATGAATTCCTAATAAAATTCGGACGAATTCCTGACGAAATTCGTATGAATTTCTGACGTAATTCGGATGAATTTCTGACGGAATGAATTCCTAACGGAATTCGAATGAATTTATAACGGAATTCAGATGATTTCCTAACAAAACTCAGATGATTTCCGAGCGGAATTCGGATGAACTCCTGACGAAATTTGAATGAACTCCTGACGGAATTCGGATAAACTCCTGACGGAATTCGGATGAACTCCTGATGGAATTCGGATGAATCCCTGATGGAAATCGGATGAATCCCTGATAGAATTTGAATGAATTATTGACGGAATTCGGATGAATTCCTAATTTAATTCGGATGAATTCCTAATGTAATTCGGATGAATTCCTAATGTAATTCGGATGAATTCCTAATGTAATTCGGATGAATTCCTATTGTAATTTGGATGAATTCCCAATGTAATTCGGATGAATTCCTAACGAAATTCGGATGAATTCCTGACGGAATTCGGATGAATTCCTGATTCGGATGAATTCCTGATTATTCGATGAATTTAACGAATTCGAGAATTCCTAACGATTGGATGAATTCTGACGGAATTCGATAAATAATTA